>NC_091298.1:57602820-57630320 GCF_038502225.1 Cherax quadricarinatus
GTGTCATATATGAAGGTAGCATGTCCATGAACAAAGATAGCATGTCCATGAACAAAGATAGCATGTCCATGAACAAAGATAGCATGTCCATGAACAAAGATAGCATGTCCATGAACAAAGATAGCATGTCCATGAACAAAGATAGCATGTCCATGAACAAAGATAGCATGTCCATGAACAAAGATAGCATGTCCATGAACAAAGATAGCATGTCCATGAACAAAGATAGCATGTCCATGAACAAAGATAGCATGTCCATGAACAAAGATAGCATGTCCATGAACAAAGATAGCATGTCCATGAACAAAGATAGCATGTCCAT
This sequence comes from Cherax quadricarinatus, assembly GCF_038502225.1. Classification (NCBI taxonomy): domain Eukaryota; kingdom Metazoa; phylum Arthropoda; class Malacostraca; order Decapoda; family Parastacidae; genus Cherax; species Cherax quadricarinatus. Next base: position 57,603,143 of record NC_091298.1, read on the forward strand.
GAACAAAGATAGCATGTCCATGAACAAAGATAGCATGTCCATAAACAAATATAGCATGTCCATGAACCAAGATAGTATGTCCATGAACAAAGATAGCATGTTCATGAACAAAGATAGCATCTTCATGAACAAAGATGGCATGTCCATGAACAAAGATGGCATTTTCATGAACAAAGATAACATGTTCATGAACAAAGATAGCATGTTCATGAACAAAGATGGCATGTCCATGAACAAAGATAGCATGTCCATGAACAAAGATAGCATGTCTATGAACAAAGATGGCATGTCCATGAACAAAGATAACATGTTCATGAACAAAGATAGCATGTTCATGAACAAAGATAGCATGATGAAGAACAGAGTAGCTTTTAATGTTCACCTAGCAGTTAATAAAGATCCAGACGTTAGTTTACCGTGTGTATCCCATCGTGTAGCAAGAAGTAAAGTCTACAAGGGAAGTAAACCACACTCCTTGCTCTTCTTTGGTTATCCCTGAGAGTTAATTAACCCTCCAGGTTAATTAACTCTCAGGGCCTATTAACTTTCAGGTATTAATACTCAGAGAAAATTTTTTTTTATCTGTAATATTAAATGTGATAATTTTTATTCTAGCTGCTACTTAACAAAAGAATATTTTGTTTAAATACTTGTAGTTGAGATAAATAACTTGTAGCCATCTGAAGGCAGCCGAACACTAAGTACTTATTGTATTTATTTGAACATTTATTGTACATTGTACAGTCATGCAGGGGTGGCCCGGTGGCCTGGTGGCTAAAGCTCCCGCTTCACACACGGAGGGCCCGGGTTCGATTCCCGGCGGGTGGAAACATTTCGACACGTTTCCTTACACCTGTTGTCCTGTTCACCTAGCAGCAAATAGGTACCTGGGTGTTAGTCGACTGGTGTGGGTCGCATCCTGGGGGACAAGATTAAGGACCCCAATGGAAATAAGTTAGACAGTCCTCGATGACGCACTGACTTTCTTGGGTTATCCTGGGTGGCTAACCCTCCGGGGTTAAAAATCCGAACGAAATCTTATCTTATCTTATCTTATGCCAAACATTGTTATGAGATCACCTCTCGGCAAGTGGGTAGACGAGGGGCAGGGAGGGAGCAGGGGATGGGGAGAAGAAGAGAGGAAGGGGAGAGAGGAGGAGGGATGGAAGGGAAAAGGGAGGTTGAAGGATAGCTTGTATCCATGTTGTGTGGTCACCTCAACATTGGCTAGGATAGGAGGGGATAGGCCTGACCACCAGCTCTCCCTCCTCGTCTATCCCTCCATCCCCTCCACAACTACCCCTCCCTCCCCTCCACCACAACCCCTCCCGCCCCACAACCCCCACGCACGTCAGGAACGCGTCGTAGCTTCTCTTGTCATTCATTTGTTATGGGAAAGTTATTAACTAACAGACTTTTGAGCCTCTCTCTCCCGTGTCTGTTGTAACACACACACACACACACACACACACACACACACACAGACACACACACACACACACACACACACACACACACACACACACACACACACACACACACACACACACACACACACACACACACACAGGAGTATGCAGCACCAGTTTGGAATCCACACCTAGTCAAGCACGTCAAGAAATTAGAGAAAGTTCAAAGGTTTGCAACAAGACTAGCCCCAGAGCTACGGGGATTGTCCTACGAAGAAAGGTTGAGGGAAACCGGCCTGACGACACTGGAGGACAGGAGGGTCAGGGAAGACATGATAACGACATATAAAATACTGCGCGGAATAGGCAAGGTGGACAAAGACGGGATGTTCCAGAGAAGGGACACAGACACAAGAGGTCACAATTGGAAGTTGAAGACTCAGATGAATCAAAGGGATGTTAGGAAGTATTTCTTCAATCATAGAGTAGTCAGGGAGTGGAATAGCCTAGAAAGTGACGTAGTGGAGGAGGGAACCATACATAGTTTTAAGGCGAGGTATGATAAAGCTCATGGGGCAGGGAGAGAGAGGACCTAGTAGCAATCAGCGAAGAGGCGGGGCCAGGAGCTATGAATCGACCCCTGCAACCACAAATAGGTGAGTACAAATAGGTGAGTACACACACACACACACACAGTTTGGAACCCACACCTAGCCAAGCACGTGAAGAAACTAGAGAAAGTGCAAAGGTTTGCAACAAGACTAGTCCCAGAGCTAAGAGGTATGTCCTACGAGGAGAGGTTAAGGGAAATCAACCTGACGACACTGGAGGACAGGAGAGATAGGGGGGACATGATAACGACATACAAAATACTGAGAGGAATTGACAAGGTGGACAAAGACAGGATGTTCCAGAGATTGGACACAGTAACAAGGGGGCACAGTTGGAAGCTGAAGACACAGATGAACCACAGGGATGTTAGGAAGTATTTCTTCAGCCACAGAGTAGTCAGTAAGTGGAATAGTTTGGGAAGCGATGTAGTGGAGGCAGGATCCATACATAGCTTTAAGCAGAGGTATGATAAAGCTCACGGCTCAGGGAGAGTGACCTAGTAGCGATCAGTGAAGAGGCGGGGCCAGGAGCTCGGACTCGACCCCCGCAACCTCAACTAGGTGAGTACAACTAGGTGAGTACACACACACACACACACACACACACACACACACACACACATGACGAGAATTCGATAGGGTCAATAACGAGGAAGAAGAAGCAGTTAAAAGGTGACCAGGAAGAAGGGACAAAGATGTAAGCAGCAAGTAGAAGCAAAAACGAAGTAACCAGAAAGAAGCAAAAAGAAGTAATAAAGAAGTAACCAGAGAGAAGAAACAATAAAGAAGTAACCAGGAAGAAGAAACAACAAAGAAGTAACCAGGAAGAAGAAACAACAAAGAAGTAACCAGGAAGAAGAAACAACAAAGAAGTAACCAGGAAGAAGAAACAACAAAGAAGTAACCAGGAAGAAGAAACAACAAAGAAGTAACCAGGAAGAAGAAACAACAAAGAAGTAACCAGGAAGAAGAAACAACAAAGAAGTAACCAGGAAGAAGCAAAAAGAAGTAATAAAGAAGTAACCAGAGAGAAGAAACAATAAAGAAGTAACCAGGAAGAAGAAACAACAAAGAAGTAACCAGGAAGAAGAAGCAACAAAGAAGTAACCAGGAAGAAGAAACAGCAAAGAAGTAACCAGGAAGAAGAAACAACAAAGAAGTAACCAGGAAGAAGAAACAACAAAGAACTAACCAGGAAGAAGAAACAACAAAGAAGTAACCAGGAAGAAGAAACAATAAAGAAGTAACCAGGAAGAAGAAACAACAAAGAAGTAACCAGGAAGAAGAAACAACAAAGAAGTAACCAGGAAGAAGAAACAACAAAGAAGTAACCAGGAAGAAGAAACAACAAAGAAGTAACCAGGAAGAAGAAACAACAAAGAAGTAACCAGGAAGAAGAAACAACAAAGAAGTAACCAGGAAGAAGAAATAACAAAGAAGTAACCAGGAAGAAGAAACAACAAAGAAGTAACCAGGAAGAAGAAACAATAAAGAAGTAACCAGGAAGAAGAAACAATAAAGAAGTAACCAGGAAGAAGAAACAATAAAGAAGTAACCAGGAAGAAGAAACAATAAAGAAGAAACAATAAAGAAGTAACCAGGAAGAAGAAACAATAAAGAAGTAACCAGGAAGAAGAAACAATAAAGAAGTAACCAGGAAGAAGAAACAATAAAGAAGTAACCAGGAAGAAGAAACAACAAAGAAGTAACCAGGAAGAAGAAACAATAAAGAAGTAACCAGGAAGAAGAAACAATAAAGAAGTAACCGGGAAGAAGAAACAACAAAGAAGTAACCAGGAAGAAGAAACAATAAAGAAGTAACCAGGAAGAAGAAACAATAAAGAAGTAACCAGGAAGAAGAAACAATAAAGAAGTAACCAGGAAGAAACAATAAAGAAGTAACCAGGAAGAAGAAACAACAAAGAAGTAACCAGGAAGAAGAAACAATAAAGAAGTAACCAGGAAGAAGAAACAATAAAGAAGTAACCAGGAAGAAGAAACGATAAAGAAGTAACCAGGAAGAAGAAACAATAAAGAAGTAACCAGGAAGAAGAAACAATAAAGAAGTAACCAGGAAGAAGAAACAACAAAGAAGTAACCAGGAAGAAGAAACAATAAAGAAGTAACCAGGAAGAAGAAACAATAAAGAAGTAACCAGGAAGAAGAAACAATAAAGAAGTAACCAGGGAGAAGAAACAATAAAGAAGTAACCAGGAAGAAGAAACAATAAAGAAGTAACCATTGACAACATGCCTATGCACTCAGCCACGGGCCCAGACTCGTGGAACTCTGTTTTCATTAAGAACTGCAAGAAACCCCTCTCGCGTGCCCTAAGTACACTATGGAGGAGGAGCTTGGACATGGGTGAAATTCCACAGTCACTTAAAACAACGGATATAGCCCCACTCGATAAAGGTGGCAGCAAAGCATTAGCTAAGAACTATAGACCAATAGCTCTGACGTCCCACATCATAAAAATCTTTGAAAGAGTGCTAAGAAGCAGGATTGCAAATCACCTGGATTCCCAAAATCTGCACAATCCATTGCAACATGGGTTCAGGGCAGGTCGTTCCTGCCTCTCACAACTACTGGATCACTATGACATGGCCTTGGATGCACTGGAAGAAAATCAGAATGCAGATGTAATATACACAGACTTTGCAAAAACATTTGACAAATGCAATCATGGCGTAATAGCCCATAAAATACGTGCTAAAGGAATAACTGGGAAAGTGGGGAGATGGATCTTCAACTTCCTAACAAATCGAACACAAAGAGTAGTGGTCAGCAGAGTTAAATCGAAGGCTGCCATAGTGAAGAGCTCTGTTCCACAAGGCACAGTACTCGCCCCCATCTTATTCCTTATCCTCATATCAGACATAGACAGAGATATACACCACAGCACCGTATCATCCTTTGCGGATGATACTAGGATCTGCACGAGGCTGTCATCTGCTGAGGACGCGGTTAACCTCCAAGAAGATATAAACAAAGTTTTCCAGTGGGCAACGGTAAACAATATGATGTTCAATGAGGACAAATTCCAACTACTCCGTTATGGAAAACTGGAGGAGATAATAACTAGAACAGAGTATACTACTGACTCCGGCCATACAATAGAGCGGAAAAATAATGTAAGGGACCTGGGAGTAGTAATGTCTGAGGATCTCACTTTCAAGGATCACAACAGTGCCACGATCGCACGTGCAAAGAAAATGATAGGATGGATAATGAGAACTTTCAAAACGAGAGATGCCAAGCCCATGATGATCCTTTTCAAATCACTTGTTCTCTCTAGGCTGGAATACTGCTGTACATTAACATCTCCATTCAAAGCAGGTGAAATCGCAGATCTAGAGAGTGTACAGAGATCCTTTACTGCACGTATAAGTTCTGTCAAGCACCTTAACTACTGGGAACGCTTGGAAGCACTTGACTTGTACTCGTTGGAACGCAGGAGGGAGAGATATATCATAATCTACACTTGGAAAATCTTGGAAGGAATGGTCCCAAATCTGCACACAGAAATCACTCCCTACGAAAGTAAAAGACTGGGCAGGCGATGCAAAATGCCCCCCAATAAAAAGTAGGGGCGCCATTGGTACACTAAGGGAAAACACCATAAGTGTCCGGGGCCCAAGACTGTTCAACAGCCCCCCCCATCAAGCATTAGGGGAATTGCCAATAAACCCCTGGCTGCCTCCAAGAGAGAGGTGGACAGATACCTAAAGTCAGTGCCGGATCAGCCGGGCTGTGGCTCGTACGTTGGACTGCGTGCGGCCAGCAGTAACAGCCTAGTTGATCAGGCCCTGATCCATCGGGAGGCCTGGTCATGGACCGGGCCGCGGGGGCGTTGATCCCCGGAATAACCTCCGGGTATCCAGGTAACCAGGAAGAAGAAACAATAAAGTAGTAACCAGGAAGAAGAAACAATAAAGAAGTAACCAGGAAGAAGAAACAATAAAGAAGAAACAATAAAGAAGAAACAATAAAGAAGTAACCAGGAAGAAGAAACAATAAAGAAGTAACCAGGAAGAAGAAACAATAAAGAAGAAACAATAAAGAAGTAACCAGGAAGAAGAAACAATAAAGAAGAAACAACAAAGAAGTAACCAGGAAGAAGAAACAATAAAGAAGTAACCAGGAAGAAGAAACAATAAAGAAGAAACAACAAAGAAGTAACCAGGAAGAAGAAACAATAAAGAAGTAACCAGGAAGAAGAAACAATAAAGAAGTAACCAGGAAGAAGAAACAATAAAGAAGTAACCAGGAAGAAGAAACAATAAAGAAGTAACCAGGAAGAAGAAACAATAAAGAAGTAACCAGAAAGAAGAAACAATAAAGAAGTAACCAGGAAGAAGAAACAATAAAGAAGTAACCAGGAAGAAGAAACAATAAAGAAGTAACCAGGAAGAAGAAACAATAAAGAAGTAACCAGGAAGAAGAAGCAATAAAGAAGTAACCAGGAAGAAGAAACAATAAAGAAGTAACCAGGAAGGAGAAACAATAAAGAAGTAACCAGGACGAAGAAACAATAAAGAAGTAACCAGGAAGAAGAATCAATAAAGAAGAAACAATAAAGAACTAACCAGGAAGAAGAAACAATAAAGAAGTAACCAGGAAGAAGAAACAATAAAGAAGTAACCAGGAAGAAGAAGCCCTTACTCAGACAGGATGGGACTTACACAGATGACAACAAGGAAATGAGTGAAATATTGAAATCCCAGTACGACTCTGTGTTTAGTGAACCACTAATCGGTCTGAGGATCGACGACCCAAATGATTTCTTCATGAATGAGCCTCAAAACTCCATAAATGTATGCCAGATTTCCGACATTACCCTAACTCCGATAGATTTCGAAAAAGCCATTGACAACATGCCTATGCACTCAGCCCCGGGCCCAGACTCGTGGAACTCTGTTTTCATTAAGAACTGCAAGAAACCCCTCTCGCGTGCCCTAAGTACACTATGGAGGAGGAGCTTGGACATGGGTGAAATTCCACAGTCACTTAAAACAACGGATATAGCCCCACTCCATAAAGGTGGCAGCAAAGCATTAGCTAAGAACTATAGACCAATAGCTCTGACGTCCCACATCATAAAAATCTTTGAAAGAGTGCTAAGAAGCAGGATTGCAAATCACCTGGATTCCCAAAATCTGCACAATCCAGGGCAACATGGGTTCAGGGCAGGTCGCTCCTGCCTCTCACAACTACTGGATCACTATGACATGGCCTTGGATGCACTGGAAGAAAATCAGAATGCAGATGTAATATACACAGACTTTGCAAAAGCATTTGACAAATGCGATCATGGCGTAATAGCCCATAAAATACGTGCTAAAGGAATAACTGGGAAAGTGGGGAGATGGATCTTCAACTTCCTAACAAATCGAACACAAAGAGTAGTGGTCAACAGAGTTAAATCGGAGGCTGCCATAGTGAAGAGCTCTGTTCCACAAGGCACAGTACTCGCCCCCATCTTATTCCTTATCCTCATATCAGACATAGACAGAGATATACACCACAGCACCGTATCATCCTTTGCGGATGATACTAGGATCTGCATGAGGCTGTCATCTGCTGAGGACGCGGTTAACCTCCAAGAAGATATAAACAAAGTTTTCCAGTGGGCAACGGTAAACAATATGATGTTCAATGAGGACAAATTCCAACTACTCCGTTATGGAAAACTGGAGGAGATAATAACTAGAACAGAGTATACTACTGACTCCGGCCATACAATAGAGCGGAAAAATAATGTAAGGGACCTGGGAGTAGTAATGTCTGAGGATCTCACTTTCAAGGATCACAACAGTGCCACGATCGCACGTGCAAAGAAAATGATAGGATGGATAATGAGAACGTTCAAAACGAGAGATGCCAAGCCAATGATGATCCTTTTCAAATCACTTGTTCTCTCTAGGCTGGAATACTGCTGTACATTAACATCTCCATTCAAAGCAGGTGAAATCGCAGATCTAGAGAGTGTACAGAGATCCTTTACTGCACGTATAAGTTCTGTCAAGCACCTTAACTACTGGGAACGCTTGGAAGCACTTGACTTGTACTCGTTGGAACGCAGGAGGGAGAGATATATCATAATCTACACTTGGAAAATCTTGGAAGGAATGGTCCCAAATCTGCACACAGAAATCACTCCCTACGAAAGTAAAAGACTGGGCAGGCGATGCAAAATGCCCCCAATAAAAAGTAGGGGCGCCATTGGTACACTAAGGGAAAACACCATAAGTGTCCGGGGCCCAAAACTGTTCAACAGCCTCCCATCAAGCATTAGGGGAATTGCCAATAAACCCCTGGCTGCCTTCAAGAGAGAGCTGGACAGATACCTAAAGTCAGTGCCGGATCAGCCGGGCTGTGGCTCGTACGTTGGACTGCGTGCGGCCAGCAGTAACAGCCTAGTTGATCAGGCCCTGATCCATCGGGAGGCCTGGTCATGGACCGGGCCGCGGGGGCGTTGATCCCCGGAATAACCTCCAGGTAACCAGGATCTAGTATCGGGCCCCTGCTCAGACAAGATGGGACTTACACAGATGACAACAAAGAAATAAGTGAGGTACTGAAATCTCAATATGACTGTGTTTAGTGAGCCACTAATCAGTCTAAAGATCGACACTCCAAATGATTTTTTAATGAATGAGTCTCAAAACTATCAGTGTATGCCAGATTTCTGACATTACCCTAACTTGGAGAAAGCCATTGACAACGTGCCCATGTACTCAGTCCCAGGCCCAGACTCGTGCAACTCTGTATTCATTAAGAACTGCAAGAAACACAAAGTATGCTATGGAGAAGGAGCATAGACATGGGTGAAATTCCACAGTCACTAAAAACAACGGATATAGCCCAACTCCATAAAGGTGGCAGCAAAGCATTAGCTAATAACTATAGACCAGTAGCTCTTACGTTCCACATCATAAAAATCTTTGAAAGACTACCAAGAAGCAGAGTAGCAAACCACTTGGATTCCCAAAAACTGCACAATCCAGGGCAACATGGGTTCACCGCAGGTCGCTCCTGCCTCTCTCAACTACTGTATCACTATGATATGGTCTTGGATGCACTGGAAAAAAGGCAGAATGCAGATGTAATATACACAGACTTTGCAAAAGCCTTTGACAAGTGCGATCATGGTGTAATAGCGCACAAAATGCGTGCTAAAGGGATAACTGGCAAAGTGGGGAGATGGATCTTCAACTTTCTAACCAATCGAACACAAAGAGTAGTGGTAAACAGAGTTAAATCGGAAGCTGCCATAGTGAAAAGCTCTCTTCCACAAGGCATAGCACTCGCCATCCTGTTCCTCTTCTACATATCAGACATTGAGATGTAATCCATAGCACCCTGTCTTCCTCTGCAGACGATACTAGGATCTGCATGAGACTATCATCCATTGAGGTCACCGTTAACCTCCAAGAAGACAAACAAATTTTCCAATGGGCAACGGAAAACAATATGATGTTCAATGAAGACAAATTTCAACTACTCCGTTATGGAAAACTGGAGGAGATAATTAGAACTGAGTATACTACAAACTCTAATCATACAATAGAGCAGAAAAGTAATGTGAGGGACCTGGGAGTGGTAATGTCTGAGGATCTCACTTTCAAGGATCACAACAGTGCCACTATCACATCTGCAAAGAAAATGATAGGAAGGATAATGAGAACGTTCAAAACAAGAGATGCCAAGCCTGTGATGATCTATTTTAAATCACTTGTTCTCCCTAGGCTAGAATACTGCTGCACATTAACATCTCCATTCAAAGCAAGTGGAATTTCAGATCTAGAGACTGTACAGAGAACCTTTACTGCACATATAAGTTCCATCAAACTTCTTAACTACTGGGAAAGCTTGGAAGTACTTGACTTGTACTCACTGGAGCGCAGGCGAGAGAGATACATCGTAATCTACACTTGGAAAATCCTACAAGGAATGGTCCCTAATCTGCACACAGAAATCATTCCCTACGAAAGCAAAAGACTGGGCAGGCGATGCAAAATACCCCCCAATGAAAAGCAGGGGCGCTACTGGTACACTAAGAGAAAACACAATAAGTGTCCGAGGCCCAAGACTGTTCAACAGCCTCCCACCAGGCATAAGAGGTATTACCAATAGACCTCTGGCAGCCTTCACAGGGGAGATGGACAAATACCTGAAGTCGGTGCCAGATCAGCCGGGCTGTGGTTCGTATGTTGGACTACGTGCGGCCAGCAGTAGCAGCTTGGTTGTAATATTAGGCTCTGATCCACCGGGAGGCCTGGTCGTGGACCGGGCCACGGGGGCGTTGTTCCCCGGAATCATGAATGAGCCTCAAAACTCCATAAATGTATGCCAGATTTCCGACATTACCCTAACTCCGATAGATTTCGAAAAAGCCATTGACAACATGCCTATGCACTCAGCCCCGGGCCCAGACTCGTGGAACTCTGTTTTCATTAAGAACTGCAAGAAACCCCTCTCGCGTGCCCTAAGTACACTATGGAGGAGGAGCTTGGACATGGGTGAAATTCCACAGTCACTTAAAACAACGGATATAGCCCCACTCCATAAAGGTGGCAGCAAAGCATTAGCTAAGAACTATAGACCAATAGCTCTGACGTCCCACATCATAAAAATCTTTGAAAGAGTGCTAAGAAGCAGGATTGCAAATCACCTGGATTCCCAAAATCTGCACAATCCAGGGCAACATGGGTTCAGGGCAGGTCGCTCCTGCCTCTCACAACTACTGGATCACTATGACATGGCCTTGGATGCACTGGAAGAAAATCAGAATGCAGATGTAATATACACAGACTTTGCAAAAGCATTTGACAAATGCGATCATGGCGTAATAGCCCATAAAATACGTGCTAAAGGAATAACTGGGAAAGTGGGGAGATGGATCTTCAACTTCCTAACAAATCGAACACAAAGAGTAGTGGTCAACAGAGTTAAATCGGAGGCTGCCATAGTGAAGAGCTCTGTTCCACAAGGCACAGTACTCGCCCCCATCTTATTCCTTATCCTCATATCAGACATAAACAGAGATATACACCACAGCACCGTATCATCCTTTGCGGATGATACTAGGATCTGCATGAGGCTGTCATCTGCTGAGGACGCGGTTAACCTCCAAGAAGATATAAACAAAGTTTTCCAGTGGGCAACGGTAAACAATATGATGTTCAATGAGGACAAATTCCAACTACTCCGTTATGGAAAACTGGAGGAGATAATAACTAGAACAGAGTATACTACTGACTCCGGCCATACAATAGAGCGGAAAAATAATGTAAGGGACCTGGGAGTAGTAATGTCTGAGGATCTCACTTTCAAGGATCACAACAGTGCCACGATCGCACGTGCAAAGAAAATGATAGGATGGATAATGAGAACTTTCAAAACGAGAGATGCCAAGCCCATGATGATCCTTTTCAAATCACTTGTTCTCTCTAGGCTGGAATACTGCTGTACATTAACATCTCCATTCAAAGCAGGTGAAATCGCAGATCTAGAGAGTGTACAGAGATCCTTTACTGCACGTATAAGTTCTGTCAAGCACCTTAACTACTGGGAACGCTTGGAAGCACTTGACTTGTACTCGTTGGAACGCAGGAGGGAGAGATATATCATAATCTACACTTGGAAAATCTTGGAAGGAATGGTCCCAAATCTGCACACAGAAATCACTCCCTACGAAAGTAAAAGACTGGGCAGGCGATGCAAAATGCCCCCAATAAAAAGTAGGGGCGCCATTGGTACACTAAGGGAAAACACCATAAGTGTCCGGGGCCCAAAACTGTTCAACAGCCTCCCATCAAGCATTAGGGGAATTGCCAATAAACCCCTGGCTGCCTTCAAGAGAGAGCTGGACAGATACCTAAAGTCAGTGCCGGATCAGCCGGGCTGTGGCTCGTACGTTGGACTGCGTGCGGCCAGCAGTAACAGCCTAGTTGATCAGGCCCTGATCCATCGGGAGGCCTGGTCATGGACCGGGCCGCGGGGGCGTTGATCCCCGGAATAACCTCCAGGTACTCCTCAGGAGTGCTAGAATATCTGATACACGAAAGGAGGCGCTGACCAGGGAAGTGGAAACTATCGAACTTAAGCTAAATGACTCTTACAGGAACCAGGAGAGGCAGGAGGAGCTTAAAGCTATTAGTGAAATTGAAAGAAATTCAAAATATTTCTTTTCATATGCCAAAAACAAGGCAAATACCACATCTAGTATCGGGCCCTTACTCAGACAGGATGGGACTTACACAGATGACAACAAGGAAATGAGTGAAATATTGAAATCCCAGTACGACTCTGTGTTTAGTGAACCACTAATCGGTCTGAGGATCGACGACCCAAATGATTTCTTCATGAATGAGCCTCAAAACTCCATAAATGTATGCCAGATTTCCGACATTACCCTAACTCCGATAGATTTCGAAAAAGCCATTGACAACATGCCTATGCACTCAGCCCCGGGCCCAGACTCGTGGAACTCTGTTTTCATTAAGAACTGCAAGAAACCCCTCTCGCGTGCCCTAAGTACACTATGGAGGAGGAGCTTGGACATGGGTGAAATTCCACAGTCACTTAAAACAACGGATATAGCCCCACTCCATAAAGGTGGCAGCAAAGCATTAGCTAAGAACTATAGACCAATAGCTCTGACGTCCCACATCATAAAAATCTTTGAAAGAGTGCTAAGAAGCAGGATTGCAAATCACCTGGATTCCCAAAATCTGCACAATCCAGGGCAACATGGGTTCAGGGCAGGTCGCTCCTGCCTCTCACAACTACTGGATCACTATGACATGGCCTTGGATGCACTGGAAGAAAATCAGAATGCAGATGTAATATACACAGACTTTGCAAAAGCATTTGACAAATGCGATCATGGCGTAATAGCCCATAAAATACGTGCTAAAGGAATAACTGGGAAAGTGGGGAGATGGATCTTCAACTTCCTAACAAATCGAACACAAAGAGTAGTGGTCAACAGAGTTAAATCGGAGGCTGCCATAGTGAAGAGCTCTGTTCCACAAGGCACAGTACTCGCCCCCATCTTATTCCTTATCCTCATATCAGACATAAACAGAGATATACACCACAGCACCGTATCATCCTTTGCGGATGATACTAGGATCTGCATGAGGCTGTCATCTGCTGAGGACGCGGTTAACCTCCAAGAAGATATAAACAAAGTTTTCCAGTGGGCAACGGTAAACAATATGATGTTCAATGAGGACAAATTCCAACTACTCCGTTATGGAAAACTGGAGGAGATAATAACTAGAACAGAGTATACTACTGACTCCGGCCATACAATAGAGCGGAAAAATAATGTAAGGGACCTGGGAGTAGTAATGTCTGAGGATCTCACTTTCAAGGATCACAACAGTGCCACGATCGCACGTGCAAAGAAAATGATAGGATGGATAATGAGAACTTTCAAAACGAGAGATGCCAAGCCCATGATGATCCTTTTCAAATCACTTGTTCTCTCTAGGCTGGAATACTGCTGTACATTAACATCTCCATTCAAAGCAGGTGAAATCGCAGATCTAGAGAGTGTACAGAGATCCTTTACTGCACGTATAAGTTCTGTCAAGCACCTTAACTACTGGGAACGCTTGGAAGCACTTGACTTGTACTCGTTGGAACGCAGGAGGGAGAGATATATCATAATCTACACTTGGAAAATCTTGGAAGGAATGGTCCCAAATCTGCACACAGAAATCACTCCCTACGAAAGTAAAAGACTGGGCAGGCGATGCAAAATGCCCCCAATAAAAAGTAGGGGCGCCATTGGTACACTAAGGGAAAACACCATAAGTGTCCGGGGCCCAAAACTGTTCAACAGCCTCCCATCAAGCATTAGGGGAATTGCCAATAAACCCCTGGCTGCCTTCAAGAGAGAGCTGGACAGATACCTAAAGTCAGTGCCGGATCAGCCGGGCTGTGGCTCGTACGTTGGACTGCGTGCGGCCAGCAGTAACAGCCTAGTTGATCAGGCCCTGATCCATCGGGAGGCCTGGTCTGGGACTTACACAGATGACAACAAGGAAATGAGTGAAATATTGAAATCCCAGTACGACTCTGTGTTTAGTGAACCACTAATCGGTCTGAGGATCGACGACCCAAATGATTTCTTCATGAATGAGCCTCAAAACTCCATAAATGTATGCCAGATTTCCGACATTACCCTAACTCCGATAGATTTCGAAAAAGCCATTGACAACATGCCTATGCACTCAGCCCCGGGCCCAGACTCGTGGAACTCTGTTTTCATTAAGAACTGCAAGAAACCCCTCTCGCGTGCCCTAAGTACACTATGGAGGAGGAGCTTGGACATGGGTGAAATTCCACAGTCACTTAAAACAACGGATATAGCCCCACTCCATAAAGGTGGCAGCAAAGCATTAGCTAAGAACTATAGACCAATAGCTCTGACGTCCCACATCATAAAAATCTTTGAAAGAGTGCTAAGAAGCAGGATTGCAAATCACCTGGATTCCCAAAATCTGCACAATCCAGGGCAACATGGGTTCAGGGCAGGTCGCTCCTGCCTCTCACAACTACTGGATCACTATGACATGGCCTTGGATGCACTGGAAGAAAATCAGAATGCAGATGTAATATACACAGACTTTGCAAAAGCATTTGACAAATGCGATCATGGCGTAATAGCCCATAAAATACGTGCTAAAGGAATAACTGGGAAAGTGGGGAGATGGATCTTCAACTTCCTAACAAATCGAACACAAAGAGTAGTGGTCAACAGAGTTAAATCGGAGGCTGCCATAGTGAAGAGCTCTGTTCCACAAGGCACAGTACTCGCCCCCATCTTATTCCTTATCCTCATATCAGACATAGACAGAGATATACACCACAGCACCGTATCATCCTTTGCGGATGATACTAGGATCTGCATGAGGCTGTCATCTGCTGAGGACGCGGTTAACCTCCAAGAAGATATAAACAAAGTTTTCCAGTGGGCAACGGTAAACAATATGATGTTCAATGAGGACAAATTCCAACTACTCCGTTATGGAAAACTGGAGGAGATAATAACTAGAACAGAGTATACTACTGACTCCGGCCATACAATAGAGCGGAAAAATAATGTAAGGGACCTGGGAGTAGTAATGTCTGAGGATCTCACTTTCAAGGATCACAACAGTGCCACGATCGCACGTGCAAAGAAAATGATAGGATGGATAATGAGAACTTTCAAAACGAGAGATGCCAAGCCCATGATGATCCTTTTCAAATCACTTGTTCTCTCTAGGCTGGAATACTGCTGTACATTAACATCTCCATTCAAAGCAGGTGAAATCGCAGATCTAGAGAGTGTACAGAGATCCTTTACTGCACGTATAAGTTCTGTCAAGCACCTTAACTACTGGGAACGCTTGGAAGCACTTGACTTGTACTCGTTGGAACGCAGGAGGGAGAGATATATCATAATCTACACTTGGAAAATCTTGGAAGGAATGGTCCCAAATCTGCACACAGAAATCACTCCCTACGAAAGTAAAAGACTGGGCAGGCGATGCAAAATGCCCCCAATAAAAAGTAGGGGCGCCATTGGTACACTAAGGGAAAACACCATAAGTGTCCGGGGCCCAAAACTGTTCAACAGCCTCCCATCAAGCATTAGGGGAATTGCCAATAAACCCCTGGCTGCCTTCAAGAGAGAGCTGGACAGATACCTAAAGTCAGTGCCGGATCAGCCGGGCTGTGGCTCGTACGTTGGACTGCGTGCGGCCAGCAGTAACAGCCTAGTTGATCAGGCCCTGATCCATCGGGAGGCCTGGTCATGGACCGGGCCGCGGGGGCGTTGATCCCCGGAATAACCTCCAGGTAACGGGCCCTTACTCAGACAGGATGGGACTTACACAGATGACAACAAGGAAATGAGTGAAATATTGAAATCCCAGTACGACTCTGTGTTTAGTGAACCACTAATCGGTCTGAGGATCGACGACCCAAATGATTTCTTCATGAATGAGCCTCAAAACTCCATAAATGTATGCCAGATTTCCGACATTACCCTAACTCCGATAGATTTCGAAAAAGCCATTGACAACATGCCTATGCACTCAGCCCCGGGCCCAGACTCGTGGAACTCTGTTTTCATTAAGAACTGCAAGAAACCCCTCTCGCGTGCCCTAAGTACACTATGGAGGAGGAGCTTGGACATGGGTGAAATTCCACAGTCACTTAAAACAACGGATATAGCCCCACTCCATAAAGGTGGCAGCAAAGCATTAGCTAAGAACTATAGACCAATAGCTCTGACGTCCCACATCATAAAAATCTTTGAAAGAGTGCTAAGAAGCAGGATTGCAAATCACCTGGATTCCCAAAATCTGCACAATCCAGGGCAACATGGGTTCAGGGCAGGTCGCTCCTGCCTCTCACAACTACTGGATCACTATGACATGGCCTTGGATGCACTGGAAGA
The DNA here is from genome assembly GCF_038502225.1 of Cherax quadricarinatus. Taxonomy (NCBI): domain Eukaryota; kingdom Metazoa; phylum Arthropoda; class Malacostraca; order Decapoda; family Parastacidae; genus Cherax; species Cherax quadricarinatus. The sequence goes on from NC_091298.1 coordinate 57,619,630, forward strand.
AAATCAGAATGCAGATGTAATATACACAGACTTTGCAAAAGCATTTGACAAATGCGATCATGGCGTAATAGCCCATAAAATACGTGCTAAAGGAATAACTGGGAAAGTGGGGAGATGGATCTTCAACTTCCTAACAAATCGAACACAAAGAGTAGTGGTCAACAGAGTTAAATCGGAGGCTGCCATAGTGAAGAGCTCTGTTCCACAAGGCACAGTACTCGCCCCCATCTTATTCCTTATCCTCATATCAGACATAAACAGAGATATACACCACAGCACCGTATCATCCTTTGCGGATGATACTAGGATCTGCATGAGGCTGTCATCTGCTGAGGACGCGGTTAACCTCCAAGAAGATATAAACAAAGTTTTCCAGTGGGCAACGGTAAACAATATGATGTTCAATGAGGACAAATTCCAACTACTCCGTTATGGAAAACTGGAGGAGATAATAACTAGAACAGAGTATACTACTGACTCCGGCCATACAATAGAGCGGAAAAATAATGTAAGGGACCTGGGAGTAGTAATGTCTGAGGATCTCACTTTCAAGGATCACAACAGTGCCACGATCGCACGTGCAAAGAAAATGATAGGATGGATAATGAGAACTTTCAAAACGAGAGATGCCAAGCCCATGATGATCCTTTTCAAATCACTTGTTCTCTCTAGGCTGGAATACTGCTGTACATTAACATCTCCATTCAAAGCAGGTGAAATCGCAGATCTAGAGAGTGTACAGAGATCCTTTACTGCACGTATAAGTTCTGTCAAGCACCTTAACTACTGGGAACGCTTGGAAGCACTTGACTTGTACTCGTTGGAACGCAGGAGGGAGAGATATATCATAATCTACACTTGGAAAATCTTGGAAGGAATGGTCCCAAATCTGCACACAGAAATCACTCCCTACGAAAGTAAAAGACTGGGCAGGCGATGCAAAATGCCCCCAATAAAAAGTAGGGGCGCCATTGGTACACTAAGAGAAAACACCATAAGTGTCCGGGGCCCAAAACTGTTCAACAGCCTCCCATCAAGCATTAGGGGAATTGCCAATAAACCCCTGGCTGCCTTCAAGAGAGAGCTGGACAGATACCTAAAGTCAGTGCCGGATCAGCCGGGCTGTGGCTCGTACGTTGGACTGCGTGCGGCCAGCAGTAACAGCCTAGTTGATCAGGCCCTGATCCATCGGGAGGCCTGGTCATGGACCGGGCCGCGGGGGCGTTGATCCCCGGAATAACCTCCAGGTAACCTCCAGGTAACCCCTTTTCAAATCACTTGTTCTCTCTAGGCTGGAATACTGCTGTACATTAACATCTCCATTCAAAGCAGGTGAAATCGCAGATCTAGAGAGTGTACAGAGATCCTTTACTGCACGTATAAGTTCTGTCAAGCACCTTAACTACTGGGAACGCTTGGAAGCACTTGACTTGTACTCGTTGGAACGCAGGAGGGAGAGATATATCATAATCTACACTTGGAAAATCTTGGAAGGAATGGTCCCAAATCTGCACACAGAAATCACTCCCTACGAAAGTAAAAGACTGGGCAGGCGATGCAAAATGCCCCCAATAAAAAGTAGGGGCGCCATTGGTACACTAAGAGAAAACACCATAAGTGTCCGGGGCCCAAGACTGTTCAACAGCCTCCCATCAAGCATTAGGGGAATTACCAATAAACCCCTGGCTGCCTTCAAGAGAGAGCTGGACAGATACCTAAAGTCAGTGCCGGATCAGCCGGGCTGTGGCTCGTACGTTGGACTGCGTGCGGCCAGCAGTAACAGCCTAGTTGATCAGGCCCTGATCCATCGGGAGGCCTGGTCATGGACCGGGCCGCGGGGGCGTTGATCCCCGGAATAACCTCCAGGTAGTGGGGTAGTTACATTGTGGGGTAGTTACATTGTGGGGTAGTTACATTGTGGGGTAGTTACAATGTGGGGTAGTTACATTGTGGAGTAGTTACACTGGGGTAGTTACATTGTGGGGTAGTTACATTGTAGGATTTGTGGTTTTCCCTGCCATACTCAACCACACAGCACTGGTTTTCCCTGCCATACTCAACCACACAGCATTGGTTTCCCTGCCATACTCAACCACACAGCATTGGTTTTCCCTGCCATACTCAACCACACAGCATTGGTTTTCCCTGCCATACTGGGTCACACAGCATTGGTTTTCCCTGCCATACTCAGTCACACAGCATTGGTTTTCCCTGCCATACTCCATCACACAGCATTGGTTTTCCCTGCCATACTCCATCACACAGCATTGGTTTTCCCTGCCATACTCAATCACACAGCATTGGTTTTCCCTGCCATACTCAGTCACACAACATTGATTTTCCCTGCCATACTCCATCACACAGCATTGGTTTTCCCTGCCATATTCCATCACACAGCATGGGTTTTCCCTGCCATACTCCATCACACAGCATTGGTTTTCCCTGCCATACTCAATCACACAGCATTGGTTTTCCCTGCCATACTCAGTCACACAACATTGATTTTCCCTGCCATACTCAGTCACACAGCATTGGTTTTCCCTGCCATATTCCATCACACAGCATGGGTTTTCCCTGCCATACTCCATCACACAGCATTTGTTTTCCCTGCCATACTCCATCACACAGCATTTGTTTTCCCTGCCATACTCCATCACACAGCATGGGTTTTCCCTGCCATACTCCATCACACAGCATTGGTTTTCCCTGCCATACTCCATCACACAACGGGTTTTCCCTGCCATACTCCATCACACAGCATGGGTTTTCCCTGCCATACTCCATCACACAGCATGGGTTTTCCCTGCCGTACTCCATCACACAGCATGGGTTTTCCCTGCCATACTCCACACAGCATGGGTTTTCCCTGCCATACTCCATCACACAGCATGGGTTTTCCCTACCATACTCCATCACACAACATGGGTTTTTCCCTACCATACTCCATCACACAGCATGGGTTTTCCCTGCCACACTCCATCACACAGCATGAGTTTTCCCTACCATACTCCATCACACAACATGGGTTTTTCCCTACCATACTCCATCACACAGCATGGGTTTTCCCTGCCATACTCCATCACACAGCATGGGTTTTCCCTGCCATACTCCATCTCACAGCATGGGTTTTCCCTGCCATACTCCATCACACAGCATGGGTTTTACCTACCATACTCCATCACACAGCATGGGTTTTCCCTGCCATACTCCATCACACAGCATGGGTTTTCCCTGCCATACTCCATCTCACAGCATGGGTTTTCCCTGCCATACTCCATCTCACAGCATGGGTTTTCCCTGCCATACTCCATCACACAACATGGGTTACATACACAAGGTAATGAAATGTACCAGCCTGAGCCAAGACACTTAAATAAGACTTCCTGTGTCTACCTGGAGGTCGCTGCGGGGGTCAACGCCCCCCCAGCGGCCCAGTCTTTAACCAGTCTTCTCGGTTGATCAGGGCCTAATCAACCAGGCTGTTACTGCTGGCCGCACGTAGTCCAACGTACGAACCACAGCCCAGCTGATCGGGTACTCACTTTAGGTATCTGTCTAGTTCCCTTATTAGGAATTCAGTAGCTACGGCAGCCTCAGAGCTTTAGTTCCAGGGTAAATGAAGTTGCTTTTGCTAGTCCCTTCAAAGGCGTTCTTTAGTACCTTCAAGGGCGTTCCTTAGTCCCTTCAAGGGCGTTCCTTAGTACCTTCAAGGACGTTCCTTAGTCCCTTCAAGGGCGTTCCTTAGTACCTTCAAGAGCGTTCCTTAGTCCCTTCAAGGGCTTTCCTTAGTCCCTTCAAGGGCGTTCCTTAGTCCCTTCAAGGGTGTTCCTTAGTTCCTTCAAGGGCGTTCCTTAGTCCCTTCAAGGGTGTTCCTTAGTCCCTTCAAGGGCGTTCCTTAGTCCCTTCAAGGGCGTTCCTTAGTCCCTTCAAGGGCGTTCCTTAGTACCTTCAAGAGCGTTCCTTAGTTCCTTCAAGGGCTTTCCCTAGTTCCTTCAAGGGCGTTCCTCAGTTCTTTCAAGGGCTTTCCTTAGTTCCTTCAAGGGCTTTCTTTAGTACCTTCAAAGGCGTTCCTTAGTCCCTTCAAGGGCGTTCCTTAGTCCCTTTAAGGGCATTCCTTAGTTCCTTCAAGGGCTTTCCTTAGTTCCTTCAAGGGCGTTCCTTAGTTCCTTCAAGGGCTTTCCTTAGTTCCTTCAGGGGTGTTCCTTAGTCCCTTCAAGGGCGTTCGTTAGTCCTTTCAAGGGCGTTCCTTAGTTCCTTCAAGATCGTTCTTTTGTACCTTCAAGGGCGTTCCTTAGTCCCTTCAAGGGCTTTCCTTAGTTCCTTCAAGGGCGTTCTTTTGTACCTTCAAAGGCGTTCCTTAGTCCCTTCAAGGGCGTTCCTTAGTACCTTCAAGAGCGTTCCTTAGTCCCTTCAAGGGCTTTCCTTAGTCCCTTCAAGGGCGTTTCTTAGTTTCTTCAAGGGCTTTCCTTAGTTCCTTCAAGGGCGTTCCTTAGTCCCTTCAAGGGCATTCCTTAGTCCCTTCAAGGGCGTTCCTTAGTACCTTCAAGAGCGTTCCTTAGTTCCTTCAAGGGCTTTCCCTAGTTCCCTCAAGGGCGTTCCTCAGTTCTTTCAAGGGCTTTCCTTAGTCCCTTCAAGGGCGTTCCTTAGTCCATTTAAGGGCGTTCCTTAGTTCCTTCAAGGGCTTTCCTTAGTTCCTTCAAGGGCGTTCCTTAGTTCCTTCAAGGGGTTTCCTTAGTTCCTTCAGGGGTGTTCCTTAGTCCCTTCAAGGGCGTTCCTTAGTACCTTCAAGGGCGTTCCTTAGCCCCTTCAAGGGCGTTCCTTACTCCCTTCAAAGGCGTTTCTTAGCCCCTTCAAGGGCGTTCCGTAGTTCATTCAAGAGCGTTCCTTAGTACCTTCAAGGGCGTTCCTTAGTTCCTTCAAGGACGTTTCTTAGTTTCTTCAAGGGCGTTCCTTAGTTCCTTCAAGGGCGTTCCTTAGTTCCTTCAAGGGCGTTCCTTAGTTCCTTCAAGGGCGTTCCTTAGTTCCTTCAGGGGCGTTTCTTAGTTCCTGCAAGGGCGTTCTTAGTTCCTTCAAGGGCGTTCTTTAGTACCTTCAAGGGCGTTCCTTAGTTCATTCAAGGGCGTTTCTTAGTTCCTTCAAGGGCGTTCCTTAGTCCCTTCAAGGGCGTTTCTTAGTTCCTTCAAGGGCGTTTCTTAGTTCCTTCAAGGGCGTTCCTTAGTCCCTTCAAGGGCGTTTCTTAGTCCCTTCAAGGGCGTTCCTTAGTCCCTTCAAGGGCGTTTCTTAGTTCCTTCAAGGGCGTTCTTTAGTTCCTTCAAGGACGTTCCTTAGTCCCTTCAAGGGCGTTTCTTAGTCCCTTCAAGGGCGTTCCTTATACACAGACTTTGCAGAAGCCTTTGACAAGTGAGATTATGGTGTAATAGCGTATAAAATACGTGCTAAAGGAATAACTGGGAAAGTGGGGAGATGGATCTTCAACTTCCTAACAAATCGAACACAAAGAGTAGTGGTCAACAGAGTTAAATCGGAGGCTGCCATAGTGAAGAGCTCTGTTCCACAAGGCACAGTACTCGCCCCCATCTTATTCCTTATCCTCATATCAGACATAAACAGAGATATACACCACAGCACCGTATCATCCTTTGCGGATGATACTAGGATCTGCATGAGGCTGTCATCTGCTGAGGACGCGGTTAACCTCCAAGAAGATATAAACAAAGTTTTCCAGTGGGCAACGGTAAACAATATGATGTTCAATGAGGACAAATTCCAACTACTCCGTTATGGAAAACTGGAGGAGATAATAACTAGAACAGAGTATACTACTGACTCCGGCCATACAATAGAGCGGAAAAATAATGTAAGGGACCTGGGAGTAGTAATGTCTGAGGATCTCACTTTCAAGGATCACAACAGTGCCACGATCGCACGTGCAAAGAAAATGATAGGATGGATAATGAGAACTTTCAAAACGAGAGATGCCAAGCCCATGATGATCCTTTTCAAATCACTTGTTCTCTCTAGGCTGGAATACTGCTGTACATTAACATCTCCATTCAAAGCAGGTGAAATCGCAGATCTAGAGAGTGTACAGAGATCCTTTACTGCACGTATAAGTTCTGTCAAGCACCTTAACTACTGGGAACGCTTGGAAGCACTTGACTTGTACTCGTTGGAACGCAGGAGGGAGAGATATATCATAATCTACACTTGGAAAATCTTGGAAGGAATGGTCCCAAATCTGCACACAGAAATCACTCCCTACGAAAGTAAAAGACTGGGCAGGCGATGCAAAATGCCCCCAATAAAAAGTAGGGGCGCCATTGGTACACTAAGAGAAAACACCATAAGTGTCCGGGGCCCAAAACTGTTCAACAGCCTCCCATCAAGCATTAGGGGAATTGCCAATAAACCCCTGGCTGCCTTCAAGAGAGAGCTGGACAGATACCTAAAGTCAGTGCCGGATCAGCCGGGCTGTGGCTCGTACGTTGGACTGCGTGCGGCCAGCAGTAACAGCCTAGTTGATCAGGCCCTGATCCATCGGGAGGCCTGGTCATGGACCGGGCCGCGGGGGCGTTGATCCCCGGAATAACCTCCAGAGGGGTCGAGTCCTAGCTCCTGGCCCCGCCTCTTCACCGGTTGCTACTAGACCCTCTCTCTCCCCGCTCCATGAGCTTTATCAAACCTCGTCTTAAAACTGTGTATGGTTCCTGCCTCCACTACGTCATTTTCTAGGCTATTCCACTGCCTTACAACTCTATGACTGAAGAAATACTTCCTACTATCTCTCTGACTCATTTGTGTCTTCAACTTCCAATTGTGGCCTCTTGTTTCTGTGTCCCCTCCCTGGAACATCCTGTCTTTGTCCACCTTGTCTATTCCACGCAGTATTTTATATGTCGTTATCATGTCTCCCCTGACCCTCCTGTCCTCCAGTGTCGTCAGGCCGATTTCCCTTAATCTTTCTTCATAGGACATTCCCCTTAGCTCTGGAACTAACCTTGTCGCAAACCTTTGTACTTTCTCTAGTTTCTTGACGTGCTTTATCAAGTGCGGGTTCCAAACAGGTGCTGCATACTCCAGTATGGGCCTGACATACACGGTGTACAGTGTCTTGAATGATTCCTTACTAAGGTATCGGAATGCTGTTCTCAGGTTTGCCAGGCGCCCATATGCTGCAGCAGTTATCTGATTGATGTGTGCTTCCGGAGACATGCTCGGTGTTATACTCACCCCAAGATCTTTCTCCTTGAGTGAGGTTTGCAGTCTTTGGCCACCTAGCCTATACTCTGTCTGTGGTCTTCTGTGCCCTTCCCCTATCTTCATGACTTTGCATTTGGCAGGATTAAATTCGAGAAGCCATTTGCTGGACCAGGTGTCCAGTCTGTCCAGGTCTCTTTGAAGTCCTGCCTGGTCCTCATCAGATTTAATTCTCCTCATTAACTTCACATCATCTGCAAACAGGGACACTTCTGAGTCTAACCCTTCCGTCATGTCGTTCACATATACCAAAAATAGCACTGGTCCTAGGACCGACCCCTGTGGGACCCCGCTCGTCACAGGTGCCCACTGTGATACATCATTACGTACCATGACTCGTTGTTGCCTCCCTGTCAGGTATTCTCTGATCCATTGCAGTGCCCTTCCTGTTATATGCGCCTGATGCTCTAGCTTCTGCACTAATCTCTTGTGAGGAACTGTGTCAAAGGCCTTCTTGCAGTCCAAGAAGATGCAATCAACCCACCCCTCTCTTTGACTTAGTAGAAGACAGAAAAATTACAGATATCAGCAAAGTCATCCATTGTTCTAATTAAAGTAACATGATATTCATCTGTAACAAATTTTAAATGTTAGAGGGACGAATAACTATAAAAAGATCACCGACAGACCAAATTAAAGGACATAAAAACACGTAAAATACTTAGGAATAATTATGCTAGACGATTTTTCATTTAGATAACACAGTAGGTTAATTGTAGGAAAATGACAGAGTGGGTTAAAAAGTCTTAAAAACACCAGTGGTAATAATGCTGCTGATTAGATCAATACTATTTTTACGATCTGAATTTTATTCGGGGTTTACAGCACCTTTCAAGGCAGGAGAGACAGCAGACCTATAAAATATACAGAGTGTATAGTGCCTGCATAGAATAAGTGAAATGTCTGTACTAATGAGAATGTCTCAAAGCATTTGGATTGTTCTCTCTGGAAGTGAGAGATACCTGATAATATGAACATGGAAAATATTTGAGTATCACTGTACCGAATCTACACAAATACGTAACTTACTGGAGTGAAAGATTTGGAAGTGTAGAATAAACTGGGGAAAGCAGAGGTGCCGCACATACAGTTAGAGAATATCTGGGTTCTAGAGGGCGAGAAATATTGCCGGAGAGAGGCTAGAAATATCCAGTATCTAGCAAGTGAGCTGATAGCACCAACAGTCTTGTTTTGACCCAGGTCGGGTTGCGAATGTAATCTCTCGAAATTGGTCACAAGTATGTCAGTAATCTCACTTATGTCGTCGAGGTCAAGTGGTTGATGTTCATCTCCAACGATACACCGATGTGGTTTTCACTTCAAATACATTTAGGGCATCTTTTGATAGATACGAAACAATGAAAAAGCACAGTATATAAAGCGGAGACTGCAAGTCATAGTTAATGGTCAGGTTAAGGTCATCCATTTGCTGTGTCACGTGAAAGCCAAGAAACATGTAGCAATATATGTAGTAGAGCTGTGGAAATATAGTAGTTGCCAGCCCTTTGTTCCATAGTGTTGGAATAGGAACAGGGTTCTTCATGAAAAATTTCTGTGTTGTTCCAGTGCAATGTAATGTCCCTTTTTGGATCTATGTAAGGCATAATCGTTGCTGATTCTTCTCGGTTATCAGCATGATTGTGTCCTTAAACATTTGTTGAAAGGTTCCTCCCATTTTCTCCTACATAGATCTTGTTGCATGCAATGTATATTGTGATATATACTTCTACATATCTGTTGGTTGGTGCGTCAGCTGATCAATTTGGGCTCCATGGTTTCATCTCTCATACATCAAAAGGGCAGTACTATACCAATAAAAAGGTCAGTGATATCATCAAGCGAAGCCTCGCCACAACCCACTGCCCAGCAGAACGGGAGACTCGGGTATTCAGGCCTGATGACAGATAGAAGTGCCATCAGGCCGTGCTGTCCTGGAAGGACTATACCTTCGTTCCAATAGTATCAGAGATCTTCGGAGTGTGAGGCAAGTGTGCACTTAATTTTTGATAGAGGTAATAAACTCATCAGTGAAGCTGAAGACCCCAAAACGACCAAGTTCCTTTTCCAGAAACAGTCTTGTGATCGAGAGATCCTGGGCATGTAGCCTACTTCTGTAGAGCTACATGGAGTGCTTGATATATAAATTACGTAATGTCATACATGTTGTTCTCTTTCCCAGAATCAACGAGCTTTTGAAGGAAATTCTACCAAAACACATGTAATCAGGCAGGAGTGGATGACTCAGTTACACCATTGGCATCACCATGTGGGTCACCCTTTCAACACAGGTGACGAGACCAGTTGACACTTCAACTCATAAACAGTCAGGTTGGGACAGCCTTATGATGCAAAACGCTTCTGCAGCTATGCTTGCAGGTACAATCTCTGCAAATTAGAAAGCCCACCTTTTAGAAGATATTGCTCTCTATTCGGGTGACTTTCTCCTAATAGTTCCCATCTCTGCTAGTGGCACAAGTCTTGACCCACAGATCCTTCGCACTGCAGTGGCTCTCCGTCTTGCTGCCTCATTTCACACTAGTACAGGTGTATTTGTGGCAAAGTGGTAGTCGACCAGTAAGGTCCACGTAGTCTGAACTGTTTAGGTTCCATATATTGTCCTGTTAGACTTAATGAAGTTAACCAGATCATCAAGAGAAGCCTTACTACAGCTCTGTGCCCAGCCCCGAGAATCTTGGTCATTACTACCCAGCATCTCGGATGCGCCTGCCAGCCACCCTGACTGTATAAACCAATGGAAGAATAGAAGACTACTTATACATCTCTGGCCGACAAGTATATCCCTTTTAGAACTGTTATCAGGTCGGTGCTGCGGATCACAGGGAAGTTCACAAGCACAACAAGTATAGGGACTTGGTCCACCAGTACCACTTTGTCCATGTAAGATCAGAAACCCTTGGCTCCTGGGAAAAATATGCCATAAGTTCTTCACTGAGATTGGTCCTAGATTCATGTAAAAATCTCTCGTTGGTCGATGCATGCAGGGGATGAGATGAAAAGCTTAAAGCCACCTTTCTGAATGCTGGCTGCTTGAAACCAAACGTCTAGCGTTGGCTGGACGCCAAAGTATTGGATCAGTGTGGTACGATGAACAGAACACTGGGTACTTTTTCCCAAAGTTCGTAGGTTCGAGTCTCTTTCGGCCCGAGATTAGTGTTTGTAAATATTTCGCGTGTTTTGCGAATTCTAAACACACATACACACACACACATTGTGTACATATGTGAGTGTATAATCGGTGATTCCAGCCTATAATCTAGTGGCTGCTATGCTGTTTATTCTGTTTATATCCCTCTCTTTTCCAACCCTCTACCCCCCCCACTCTCCCTCACTCTTCAAAAACAGCTGGCGTGGACCTCCCAATTCTTACAAGGGGGATGGGTGGTAGGGGGTACGGGAGCAGTATGAGATTATCC
>NC_091298.1:57635320-57648559 GCF_038502225.1 Cherax quadricarinatus
TATTGTGGCTAGCTGGTCTAGTGGCTAACGCGACGGGCTGGAGTTTTGAGACTCTATGACCGCGGGTTCAATCCCGGCCAGGGGGTATGGTTTATTTAGCAGTTATCGTAGTCAGCTATACGACTTTACCCTGCAAACACTCCAGCTATTGCACCCTCCTAGCACTCCAGCTAGTGCACCCTCCTAGTACTCCAGCTAGTGCACTCTACTAGTACTCCAGCTAGTACACCCTCCTAGCTCCCCTTCCAGAGTGCTAGTAACCTGCACCAACTCTCCTCCCATCACCCCTCCCTCACTGCTAGTAGCTTGCACCAACTCTCCTCCCATCACCCCTCCCTCACTGCTAGTAACCTGCACCAACCCTCCACCCATCACCCCTCCCTCACTGCTAGTAGCTTGCACTAACCCTCCTCCCATCACCCCTCCCTCACCGCTAGTAGTTTGCACCAACCTTCTTCCCATCACCCCTCCCTCAGTGCTAGTAGTTTGTACCAACCCTCCTCCCATCATCCCTCCATCACTGCTAGTAGCTTGCACTAACCCTCCTCCCATCACCCCTCCCCCTCAGTGCTAGTAGTTTGTACCAACCCTCCTCCCATCATCCCTCCATCACTGCTAGTAGCTTGCACTAACCCTCCTCCCATCACCCCTCCCTCAGTGCTAGTAGTTTGTACCAACCCTCCTCCCATCACCCCTCTCTCAGTGCTAGTAGTTTATATCAACCCTGTTCCCATCACCCCTCCCTCATTGCTAGTAACCTGCACCAACCTTCCACCCATCACCCCTCCCTCACTGCTAGTAGCTTGCACTAACTCTCCTCCCATCACCCCTCCCTCACTGCTAGTAGTTTGTACCAACCCTCCTCCCATTACCCCTCCCTCAGTGCTAGTAGTCTGTACCAACTCTCCTCCCATCACCCCTCCCTCAGTGCTAGTAGTTTTTATCAACCCTCCTCCCATCACCCCTCCCTCAGTGCCAGTAGTTTGTACCAACCCTCCTCCCATCATCCCTCCCTCACTGCTAGCAGCTTGCACTAATCCTCCTCCCATCACCTCTCCCTCACTGCTAGTAGTTTGTGCCAACCCTCCTCCCATCACCCCTCCCTCAGTGCTAGTAGTTTGTACCAACCCTCCTCCCATCACCTCTCCCTCAGTGCTAGTAGTTTGTACCAACCCTCAGCCCATCACCCCTCCCTCAGTGCTAGTAGTTTGTACCAACCCTCCTCCCATCACCCCACCCTCAGTGATAGTTTGTACCAACCCTCCTCCCATCACCTCTCCCTCAGTGCTAGTAGTTTGTACCAACCCTCTTCCCATCACCCCTCCCTCAGTGCTAGTAGTTTGTACCAACCCTGCTTCCATCACTCCTCCCTCACTGCTAGTAGTTTGTACCAACCCTCCTCCCATCACCCCTCCCTCAGTGCTAGTAGTTTGTACTAACCCTGCTTCCATCACCCCTCCCTCACTGCTAGTAGTTTGTACCAACCCTCCTCCCATCACCCCTCCCTCAGTGCTAGTAGTTCGTACCAACCCTGCTCCCATCACCTCTCCCTCACTGCTAGTAGTTTGTACCAACCCTGCTCCCATCACCCCTCCCTCAGTGCTAGTAGTTTTACCAACCCTCCTCCCATCACCCCTCCCTCAGTGCTAGTAGTTTTACCAACCCTGCTCCCTTCACATCTCCCTCAGTGCTAGTAGTTTGTACCAACCCTCCTCCCATCACCCCTCCCTCACTGCTATTAGTTTGTACCAACCCTGCTCCCATCACCCCTCCTTCAGTGCTAGTAGTTTGTACCAACCCTGCTCCCATCACATCTCCCGCACTGCTAGTATGTACCAACCCTCCTCCCATCACCCCTCTCTCACTGCTAGTAGTTTGTACCAACCCTCCTCCCATCACCCCTCCCTTACTGCTAGTAGTTTGTACCAACCCTCCTCCCTTCACCCCTCCCTCACTGCTGCTTCCCTAAGAAGACTGGAACTTGTTTTCTTGTGTCAAAGAAATCCTAACACGGGTCTTTATGACATGAGCCATTCATGGTACCACCATTATGGTAGGGAAGGCAGGGGGCTAGACTCTGTGTCTGACATGTGATGGTGGGGAACCTGATGCGTAGCCGGGCAGATGACCAAAGGACACTTCGCCGACCGACATTTGACTGAAGGACAGTTGGCTGAACGCGCAGTGCGTCGACATACATTTGGCCGAACGGACAATAGACCGAACGGATTATTAGGTTAGGTGATGAATGCCAGTTCAGACATATCCATTCGATGAAATGTCAGTCGGCGAAGTGTTCGTGGGCCAAATGTCTGGGAGCCAAGTGATGGCTGTGTGGCGAACCATGGCAGCAGTGGTCACTGGCTTAACAGTGCTAGTCTCACTCTGAGAGATAGTTTGAAGAGTCAGGTACCATTATACTAATTGGTTGTATGGATACCACGACTTCCGGTATGGCTTAATTACTTAATACTTATTTACCCCTAATTACTTGCTAGAAACATTCATAGCACAACTGTCTTCACGAGTATAACTGATGTACACTATGATGTATACAGCCTACGTGCAAGGATCACCAACAGCTTCACTGATCAGGATGTCAAGAGAGATGTATACAGCCTGCGTGCAAGGAACACCAACAGCTTCACTGATCAGGATGTCAAGAGAGAGAAAGGTCTGGTCTGTTATCAAGCCGTGGGAACGGTGATCCCTCAAAACTTTCTTCAGCTAAATTTAAGATAATGTTGCAAAGCAAAGGAAAATACTATACTGCAGAACTACTTTGAGAAGATGGAGTTACTAGCAGTGCTTCAGCAGTGACTGTTGCTGGATCATCACCTTAATAAACACCTGTTACCGGTTTCGAGGGCTGTGCCTGTTCAGCTAGGCTCTTGCTACTAGCAGCAACATCCATATCAGGCACTTGCAGCAGATAGCAATCAGATAGGTTTGTGCAGTAAAGATACCCAGGTGTTGCACATGTGTCTTAAGCTTCAACTTCTCAGGATTGATAAAAAAAAAAAGAGCAAACACCTATACCATTTTACCTGAAACATTTCGATACTGTGACTTTCGTTGCTTGAAGTGACCAGAGTCCCAGGACCGAAACGCTCTAGTGGTTTAAATTTTGTGTCTGGCTTAATAACGTGTCGGTACCACATATCATTTTGATCTGTCGGTATTGTAATTATTATTATAGTATTATCAAAAATAAAGCGCTAAACCTACAAGTGTGTCGGTATTGTCAAGCATCACTGGTGTGAGGTGGACAGTATTCCAGTTTCTGCTGGAAACTTGTACCTTTGTTCCGCTAATCTGTTTACTGCTAATATATTTTCCCGGAGGTGAAGTACAACACCACGCAACACGTCTTTTTTTTTTTTTTTTAGATTTTGCTGCCGAAGCGGCTGGTTTATTGTGAACCTTATATCCATCCAGTGGACGGTAGTGGCTGGTTTATTGTGAACCTTATATCCATCTAGTGGACGGTAGTGGCTGGTTTATTGTGAACCTTACATCCATCTAGTGGACGGTAGTGGCTGGTTTATTGTGAACCTTATATCCATCTAGTGGACGGTAGTGGCTGGTTTATTGTGAACCTTACATCCATCTAGTGGACGGTAGTGGCTGGTTTATTGTGAACCTTATATCCATTCAGTGGACGGTAGCGGCTGGTTTATTGTGAACCTTATATCCATCCAGTGGACGGTAGTGGCTGGTTTATTGTGAACCTTATATCCATCCAGTGGACGGTAGTGGCTGGTTTATTGTGAACCTTATATCCATCCAGTGGACGGTAGTGGCTGGTTTATTGTGAACCTTATATCCATCCAGTGGACGGTAGTGGCTGGTTTATTGTGAACCTTATATCCATCCAGTGGACGGTAGTGGCTGGTTTATTGTGAACCTTATATCCATCCAGTGGACGGTAGCGGCTGGTTTATTGTGAACCTTATATCCATCCAGTGGACGGTAGTGGCTGGTTTGTGAACCTTATATACATTCAGTGGACGGTAGTGGCTGGTTTATTGTGAACCTTATATCCATTCAGTTAACGGTAGCGCAAGATCATATGGATACACAAAAGGCCTCTGAACTTCATTAGCCAAGAAAGTACCTTGAAGGATAATGCAGAATATAACTTTGGTATGTCTGTGTATAGCATCAGGAATAATATTAGGAGAGAAATAATGAAACTAGATGTTATAGGAATGCAGTTAGAAGCCTGAGTAGATGTATAACCTACTGTGATAACATGAACGTAAATAGGTATGTTTATGGAGCAACTTGCAATGTAAACTGACTGACTGATGTAGTAGCCAGGTTTAAGCTTGCTTACAAGCGCTCCTGACAGCTTGGGAGACACAGATAATGATCAGACCGTATGCAAAATAAGTGACTAGCCCTCTGGTCACTATCTTGAACACTTTGTGCTTAATTTTCCATTTATTGGGGAATACAGAGATAATATATTAATGTGTTATCACACGGATATCAAACATATTAAGGAAATTTTCTAAATTTGCTTGCAACAGATAAATGAACTAACTGTAGATGTAAATCCAAATGTACTCCAGTAAACCCTTTTGGGGCCTAGTTCCTAGGCCTTTGTGTATCCATATGCGATTGTGCCGCCCTCCACAGGATGGATATAGAGAGCACAATAAACTAGCCACTTCGGTGGCAAAATCAAATCTATGAACTAGGCCTCCAAAGGGTTAACGGGAATACATCTGGATCTATATCTACAGTTGTCTTTGCTGTTGCAAGCAAATTTACGACATTTGCTTAATAAGCCTGGTATCGTATTTTTAACAGACAAGAGCCGCTGAGGAACAGATAACTCAAGAGGAAGGAAGACGACCTCAGCCTTAATTGTGGGAAGCGATGAGAGCAACACGCTGTCTTGACCACCGATATCCGGGATTGGTCAGCTGAGGGACTCTCTCCGCCAATCACGGGCTGACATTGCGAACTGGGTGGTTAGCGACGTTCGGTGTAATGGTAGGATAATGTTTACGGCGACTCTTTGGCCCCGGTGTGTTGTAGGAGGGGGTCGTTAAGTAGAGGTGATTGTATGGTGCAGCAATGATGACTGTGACTACCATGATGGAAACACTCAGTGATTGTGATTACCATGATGGAAACAGTGATGACTATGACTACCATGATGGAAACAGTGATGACTATGACTACCATGATGGAAACAGTGATGACTATGACTACCATGATGGAAACACTCAGTGATGACTGTGACTACCATGATGGAAACAGTGACGGCTGTGACTACCATGATGGAAAATGATGACTGTGACCACCATAATGGAAACAGTGGTGACTGTGACTACCATGATAACACTCAGCGATGACTGTGACTACCATGATGGAAACACCCAGTGATGATTGTGACAATCATAATGGAAACAGTGATGACATCACCACACCTGCTCTGACAACACTGTGGTTCGGTGGTGATAACTATGGCCACCACCTCTCATTATCAAGATCTTTGGAAGAGTTTTAAGAAGCAAAATTACCAATCACATGGAATCACAGCAGTTACACAACCCAGGTCAACATGGGTTCAGAACTGATCTTTTGCAATTACTGGACTCTTACGATATGCTCTTCAGTGTACCTGAAGATGAGCAAAATGGAGATGTATTATGCACAGGCTAAGCAAAAGTCTTTGACAAGTACAACCACCGGGTAATTGCATACAAAATGCGCGAAAAGGGAATAACTAGGAAGGTAGGTAGATGGATATTTCTAAAATAAACAGGAACATTAGTCATAGCACTTTATCATCCTTTGCAGACGGTAGTACAATCTGTATGAAAGTCGCATCGATAGAAGACACAGTGAGCCTACAAACTGATATAAACCAAGTCTTCCATTGAGCTGCTGACAACAATATGATGTTCAGTGAGGATAAATTTCATTTGCTGTTTCACGGAAGAACGGAAGAAGTGAAAACAAAGTGGGAGTACAAGACAAACTCAGACCACTCAGTAGAGAGTAAATCAGATGTGAGAGACATGGGAGTTATAATATAAAGTCTCACGTTAATTTTCGAGCAGTGTACCACAAATAAACCGTCAGTGTACCACCAAAGCATCATCAATGTACCATCAGTATACAACCCATTTACTATCAGTGTACCGTCAATATACCACCCATATACCATGTACCATCAGTGTACTGCGGGAGAGCAAAACTGAGGGAGCAGACGTGGCTGTTGAAAAGGGAGAGGGGGTTGTATTGTTTGTGATTAGGACATGTAAACAAGCGTGTGTGGGATGTCTGCTCTGAGGGGTAAGGGGAGACGATGGGGGAGGGCCTAGAAGAGACGGAGGGGAGACGAGAAGAGGAGGTAGAGAAAGACTCAGTGTGATGGGTGGATGAGGGAAAGGACGAAGGATGTTAAGGGTGTGCGTATCTCATCATAAACTCTTCTGTTTCTTCTTCCTCTTTTCTTCTTTCCTTTATATAATCCTACTCTTTTTAGTTCCTCCCTATATTCATTCCTTGGGCAAAAATGCCAGCGTTACACAGTGGCCCAAGAACAAGTCCCCTAAATGAGCTAACCGAACTACATTGGGATATATACTAATATTTACCAATTGCCATTCCTGCATCTCTTACAAGCAAATCTAGAATTGTGCTCAGAATTTATGGTGTCTTTTAACAAATGCTACGTTGAAATATGTAGAGATTATTGTGCTGTTTAACTCTGTATTCCTCAATAAGTGGAAAATCAATCACAAAGTGTTTGAGAAAGTGAGTATAGGACTAACTGCATTGTTTATACTTAGTTTGATCGTCGTCTCTTGTTTATGCCAAACTGCCAGAGATACACAGACAGATTATAATAATATTCAAACTCTAAAGGATATGAAAGTTCTTGCAACTAGCAACAGAAATTGACTAACAGGTTGTAGGATCTTTCGCCTTGACAACAAAATAGGTTGCAGTTAGGTCAGCATTTTCTTGATTGCTGGTAGCGACAGTTCTACCTTATCGATTTACATGTAGAATCATATCGTCAAATATTTTTTCCTGTTGGTTTGTGACCAAGGAGCACCAGGTTTTGGAGGCTCACTCTTCCAGATACCAGCAATAATAAAATAATAATAATAATGATACAATGCATAAAGCCAGTATGCTGGATACTTGAGTGATTACTCATGTACTCATTGTTAAAATTATTTCATTTGCCGACAGGCTTTTCTGTTTTGGGTAAAGAAAACTTTCTGTACCTTCTTCAAGCTGTCTTGCTGAAGCAACTGTCAAACTCAGTTTCGTTACGTACACTGATAATGGATGAACTTGTGCTGAAAATTAAGGATGGGGCTGGCGATGCTGTTTACTTGGTTGATATTACCAACGGAGACAGGTATTCCATTCAGTGGCATCAAGCTCCGAAGGACTGGCCAGTTTTCTCTCTCTTAATGCCAGTTTGTGAGAGATGAGTCTTCGCTTGTATCTGTTGGTGTGTTAAATGTCGTGAAGACAACTTTGTGGTCAGACGTGTCAACATATTCAAACGTGAGTAAACAAGTGTGAAAGTGGAGGGAATAATGATACCGGCAGAATTGATGAAAGAAAACATTTCGATCCTGGGATGTTGGTCACTCCAAGTGAGTACTCAAGGTCCCAGGACCGAGACACGTACAATAAAGATGCCCTAAGCGCATGCGCCTGTACTCTTTCATCCGTAAACAAGTGTTATCACAGCTGCCTTTTACACGATTAATAATGAGAGTTCCTATCATGTTTTCAGCCTCAGCTCAAATTTTGACCTCACATTTGCTGTATTATAAAGAAATTCAGTAAGTATATATTTGATTTTATATTAAGCACCAAACATCTGACGTAAAGGGGATAGTTGGACTTAATTCTGAGAGAATATTTTCATTAAGTTAGTCGTATTGATTTATCTGATATCTATTCATTGTGGATTATTATTATTATAATCAAGGGGGAAGCGCTAAACCCGGAGGATTATACAGCGCCTGGGGGGGGGGATGGGGAAGGCATTCAGGCTTAATTCGGGGAACTGGAGCACAGATCCAATTCCCTAAATCAAGAGCCCCTCACCAACATCAAGGAACCTTCCTTGAGGGGTATTCATTGTGGAAATTGCACCAGAGGCGATTCAGTCAAGGGATGAATGATCGTTGATGTAGTGTTGTCACTGAGAAAGAGACAGCCAGAAACTGCTGATACCTTTCCTTGTCGAGTTATAATAGTTGTCTTCTGACCGACCAAGGTAGGCCAGGTGGGGCACATTGAGAATATTGGTCATATAAGTAACAGTAGGGCCATCCACATCGCGAAGAGATGTGGATGGCCTTACTGTTGATTGTCTTACAAAGGGCAATCAATCACCTGGATGCTCGAGGTGACGTTGCCTTTTGTGATTTCCTTCCTTATCCAGACATAGTAGATAGAATGCGGACAGGCTATTCATGAAAGTGGTGTATACTAAAGATGTGGTTCATATATGTGCCTCACAGAGTTTTGTAGCAACTTTTATCCAATAAGAACGAAGTTCACGTTATCGCTGTTTCTTGACCTGCTTTGCTTGCAACATGAGTCACGGGGGTTTTTCAACATGACCGCAGAGTTAAATATCACCCTTGGATATCCACTTTTTTGTTGAAGTCGAAGATTTTTTCCATTCATCCTCAGAGCAGCGCCAGTAGTTACATCATCTTGTTTTACGATCATTTATGTGTTGTTAGCAGCAAGCGTAATGTGTCATCCCATGACTTAGGAAGGCAGAGGTAACAGCTGGTGATTAATGTACATAACGGCAGCTGGCATCTTATCTTTGTATAACAAAAGTTACATAATAACATGTACATAGGTATGGGATTTAAGGTACAGTAGATTTTATCTTCTCCATCTTATCTCCCTCATGTCTCCTACTTCCGTTCCTCCTCCCTATACCCTTTTTACTCTCGTGCATTCCCTTCCAACATTTTGTTCTCTTCCCTCTCCTTCCCTCCATCTTCCTCCTTCATGCTTCCTTCTCTCATCTTTTTTTTCCTTTTTCCTGCCTATTATCTCTTCCCTCCCTCCCCACACTTACCTAAGAGCACTCCGCCGCTCCTCGCAACCCTCCATCACAACAACGTCAACAAAGCCCTCCCATGAACGCTTGTGACGCTGGTTCGCACCAATCTTCCCACACCAATTATATCGTCAATGAAGGCTACAAAGTCGACAGCCTATTTTTTTTCATTTTAACTTAGCAGTTTGAAGAGTGGCCACAGGTAGGCCGACTGTCAGCAGTGCCAGCTGGCAGCCTGCTTATGGCCGCAGGTAGGCTGACTGTCAGCAGTGGTAGCTGGCTTATGGCCGCAGGTAAGCTGACTGTCAGTAATGCCAGCTGGCAGGCGGCTTATGGCCGCAGGTAGGCTGACTGTCAGCAGTGGCAGCTGGCTTATGGCCGCAGATAGGCGGACTGTCAGTAATGCCAAGTGGCAGCCGGCTTATGGCCGCAGGTAGGCTGGCTGTCAGCAGTGGTAGCTGGCTTATGGCCTCAGGTAGGCTGACTGTCAGTAATGCCAGCTGGCAGCCGGCTTATGGCCGCAGGTAGACTGACTGTCAGCAGTGGCAGCTGGCCTATGGCCTCAGGTAGGATGACTGTCAGTAATGCCAGCTGGCAGCCCGGTTATGGTAGCAGACATTCAGGGTTTTCAATATAACTTACAGTAACGCCCTGAAGTAACAAGTAACAGTAACACCCTGAAATAACAAGTAACAGTAACACCTTGAAGGAACAAGTAACAGTAACACCCTGAAATAACAAGTAACAGTAACACCTTGAAGGAACAAGTAACACTAACACCCTGAAGGAACAAGTAACATTAACACCCTGAAATAACAAGTAACAGTAACACCCTGAAATAACAAGTAACAGTAACACCCTGAAATACGAGTATCTCTGTTCCAGTGATATTTGTTGTGATCTTAGTCGACTTTGTGTTAGTTCCAACTGTTTAATACCACTACTATACTACTTCTTTAAATACTACTACTACTACTACTACTACTACTACTACTAATACCACCACCACCAGTAATAATGATAATAGGACCTCGCTCTGGCTGAGTTTGTTCAGATTATGTTTCTTGGTATGTTTCTTAACCTTGGCACTACTGCGTGTATGGATTGGCACCACTGGTGGTCCCTCTGAGCGGCCCCGCCCACACGCTGGTGACGTCACGCCCACCTCACGCCCAAAACACGCCCACCGGTCAAAGGCCAGCCGGAGCACCTTTGAAATTATCAGAATACCTATTCACTTCTTCAATCCTGACATTGAATGGCTGTTATTTTTTCCCGTGAAGACGTTGAATACGTCTAAATAAAAGGCGTCTGTAGATGCCACCTTGACTTTATTATGACAGTACTGTTTTTATTGCAACTTTTATTATTGTTCTATGTAATACTTTTTTAACGTGTTGGGTTTTGTGTATTTACAATATATAAAACAAATTGTATAGAAAAAAATTAAAATAGCTTCTAGGAAATAAAAATTTTCTGAAAGATAATATATATATATATATATATATATATATATATATATATATATATATATATATATATATATATATATATATATATATATGAGGGGTGTTAATGTTGCAGTTTAAAAACTGTAGTGTAAAGCACCCTTCTGGCAAGACAGTGATGGAGTGAATGATGGTGAAAGTTTTTCTTTATCGGGCCACCCTGCCTTGGTGGGAATCGGCCAGTGTGATAAATATATATATATATATATATATATATATATATATATATATATATATATATATATATATATATATATTTTATTATCACACTGGCCGATTCCCACCAAGGCAGGGTGGCCCGAAAAAGAAAAACTTTCACCATCATTCACTCCATCACTGTCTTGCCAGAAGGGTGCTTTACACTACAGTTTGTAAACTGCAACATTAACACCCCTCCTTCAGAGTGCAGGCACTGTACTTCCCATCTCCAGGACTCAAGTCCGGCCTGCCGGTTTCCCTGAATCCCTTCATAAATGTTACTTTGCTCACACTCCAACAGCACGTCAAGTATTAAAAACCATTTGTCTCCATTCACTCCTATCAAACACGCTCACGCATGCCTGCTGGAAGTCCAAGCCCCTCGCACACAAAACCTCCTTTACCCCCTCCCTCCAACCCTTCCTAGGCCGACCCCTACCCCGCCTTCCTTCCACTACAGACTGATACACTCTTGAAGTCATTCTGTTTCGCTCCATTCTCTCTACATGTCCGAACCACCTCAACAACCCTTCCTCAGCCCTCTGGACAACAGTTTTGGTAATCCCGCACCTCCTCCTAACTTCCAAACTACGAATTCTCTGCATTATATTCACACCACACATTGCCCTCAGACATGACATCTCCACTGCCTCCAGCCTTCTCCTCGCTGCAACATTCATCACCCACGCTTCACACCCATATAAGAGCGTTGGTAAAACTATACTCTCATACATTCCCCTCTTTGCCTCCAAGGACAAAGTTCTTTGTCTCCACAGACTCCTAAGTGCACCACTCACTCTTTTTCCCTCATCAATTCTATGATTCACCTCATCTTTCATAGACCCATCCGCTGACACGTCCACTCCCAAATATCTGAATACGTTCACCTCCTCCATACTCTCTCCCTCCAATCTGATATTCAATCTTTCATCACCTAATCTTTTTGTTATCCTCATAACCTTACTCTTTCCTGTATTCACCTTTAATTTTCTTCTTTTGCACACCCTACCAAATTCATCCACCAATCTCTGCAACTTCTCTTCAGAATCTCCCAAGAGCACAGTGTCATCAGCAAAGAGCAGCTGTGACAACTCCCACTTTGTGTGTGATTCTTTATCTTTTAACTCCACGCCTCTTGCCAAGACCCTCGCATTTACTTCTCTTACAACCCCATCTATAAATATATTAAACAACCACGGTGACATCACACATCCTTGTCTAAGGCCTACTTTTACTGGGAAAAAATTTCCCTCTTTCCTACATACTCTAACTTGAGCCTCACTATCCTCGTAAAAACTCTTCACTGCTTTCAGTAACCTACCTCCTACACCATACACTTGCAACATCTGCCACATTGCCCCCCTATCCACCCTGTCATACGCCTTTTCCAAATCCATAAATGCCACAAAGACCTCTTTAGCCTTATCTAAATACTGTTCACTTATATGTTTCACTGTAAACACCTGGTCCACACACCCCCTACCTTTCCTAAAGCCTCCTTGTTCATCTGCTATCCTATTCTCCGTCTTACTCTTAATTCTTTCAATTATAACTCTACCATACACCTTACCAGGTACACTCAACAGACTTATCCCCCTATAATTTTTGCACTCTCTTTTATCCCCTTTGCCTTTATACAAAGGAACTATGCATGCTCTCTGCCAATCCCTAGGTACCTTACCCTCTTCCATACATTTATTAAATAATTGCACCAACCACTCCAAAACTATATCCCCACCTGCTTTTAACATTTCTATCTTTATCCCATCAATCCCGGCTGCCTTACCCCCTTTCATTTTACCTACTGCCTCACGAACTTCCCCCACACTCACAACTGGCTCTTCCTCACTCCTACAAGATGTTATTCCTCCTTGCCCTATACACGAAATCACAGCTTCCCTATCTTCATCAACATTTAACAATTCCTCAAAATATTCCCTCCATCTTCCCAATACCTCTAACTCTCCATTTAATAACTCTCCTCTCCTATTTTTAACTGACAAATCCATTTGTTCTCTAGGCTTTCTTAACTTGTTAATCTCACTCCAAAACTTTTTCTTATTTTCAACAAAATTTGTTGATAACATCTCACCCACTCTCTCATTTGCTCTCTTTTTACATTGCTTCACCACTCTCTTAACTTCTCTCTTTTTCTCCATATACTCTTCCCTCCTTGCATCACTTCTACTTTGTAAAAACTTCTCATATGCTAACTTTTTCTCCCTTACTACTCTCTTTACATCATCATTCCACCAATCGCTCCTCTTCCCTCCTGCACCCACTTTCCTGTAACCACAAACTTCTGCTGAACACTCTAACACTACATTTTTAAACCTAGCCCATACCTCTTCGACCCCATTGCCTATGCTCTCATTAGCCCATCTATCCTCCAATAGCTGTTTATATCTTACCCTAACTGCCTCCTCTTTTAGTTTATAAACCTTCACCTCTCTC
>NC_091298.1:57648659-57746217 GCF_038502225.1 Cherax quadricarinatus
GCTCCACCCAGGAGTACCAGCAACACCCAGGTGTACCAGCAACACCCAGGAGTACCAGCAACACCCAGGTGTACCAGCAACACCCAGGAGTACCAGCAACACCCAGGAGTACCAGCAACACCCAGGTGTACCAGCAACACCCAGGAGTACCAGCAACACCCAGGTGTACCAGCAACACCCAGGTGTACCAGCAACACCCAGGTGTACCAGCAACACCCAGGTGTACCAGCAACACCCAGGAGTACCAGCAACACCCAGGTGTACCAGCAACACCCAGGTGTACCAGCAACACCCAGGTGTACCAGCAACACCCAGGTGTACCAGCAACACCCAGGTGTACCAGCAACACCCAGGTGTACCAGCAACACCCAGGAGTACCAGCAACACCCAGGTGTACCAGCAACACCCAGGTGTGCCAGCAACACCCAGGTGTACCAGCAACATCCAGGTGTACCACCAACACCCAGGTGTACCAGCAACACCCAGGAGTACCAGCAACACCCAGGTGTACCAGCAACACCCAGGTGTACCAGCAACACCCAGGTGTACCAGCAACACCCAGGTGTACCAGCAACACCCAGGTGTACCAGCAACACCCAGGTGTACCAGCAACACCCAGGAGTACCAGCAACACCCAGGTGTACCAGCAACACCCAGGTGTACCAGCAACACCCAGGTGTACCAGCAACACCCAGGTGTACCAGCAACACCCAGGTGTACCAGCAACATCCAGGTGTACCAGCAACACCCAGGTGTACCAGCAACACCCAGGTGTACCAGCAACTCCCAGGTGTACCAGCACCACCCAGCTGTTCCCCCAACACCCAGGTGTACCAGCAACACCCAGGTGTACCAGCAACACCCAGGTGTACCAGCAACACCCAGGTGTACCAGCAACACCCAGGAGTACCAGCAACACCCAGGTGTACCAGCAACACCCAGGTGTACCAGCAACACCCAGGTGTACCAGCAACACCCAGGTGTACCAGCAACACCCAGGAGTACCAGCAACATCCAGGTGTACCAGCAACACCCAGGTGTACCAGCAACACCCAGGTGTACCAGCAACACCCAGGTGTACCAGCAACACCCAGGTGTACCAGCAACACCCAGGTGTACCAGCAACACCCAGGTGTACCAGCAACACCCAGGAGTACCAGCAACACCCAGGTGTACCAGCAACACCCAGGTGTACCAGCAACACCCAGGTGTACCAGCAACACCCAGGTGTACTAGCAACACCCAGGTGTACCAGCAACACCCAGGTGTACCAGCAACACCCAGGTGTACCAGCAACACCCAGGAGTACCAGCAACACCCAGGAGTACCAGCAACACCCAGGTGTACCAGCAACACCCAGGTGTACCAGCAACACCCAGATGTACCAGCAACACCCAGGTGTACCAGCAACACCCAGGTGTACCAGCAACACCAAGGTGTACCAGCAACACCCAGGTGTACCAGCAACACCCAGGTGTACCAGCAACATCCAGGTGTACCAGCAACACCCAGGTGTACCAGCAACACCCAGGTGTACCAGCAACACCCAGGTGTACCAGCAACACCCAAGAGTACCAGCAACACCCAGGTTTACCAGCAACACCCAGGTGTACCAGCAGCACCCAGGTGTCACCAGCAGCACCCAGGTGTCAGCAGCAGCACCCACGTGTAAGCAGCAGCACCCAGGTGTCAGCAGCAGCACCCAGGTGTCAGCAGCAGCACCCAGGTGTCAACAGTCAGCAGCAGCACCCAGGTGTCAACAGTCAGCAGCAGCACCCAGGTGTCAGCAGCAGCACCCAGGAGTACCAGCAACACCCAGGTGTACCAGCAACACCCAGGAGTACCAGCAACACCCAGGTGTACCAGCAACACCCAGGTGTACCAGCAACACCCAGGAGTACCAGCAACACCCAGGTGTACCAGCAACACCCAGGTGTACCAGCAACACCCAGGAGTATCAGCAACACCCAGGTGTACCAGCAACACCCAGGTGTACCAGCAACACCCAGGTGTACCAGCAACACCCAGGTGTACCAGCAACACCCAGGTGTACCAGCAACACCCAGGTGTACCAGCAACACCCAGGAGTACCAGCAACACCCAGGAGTATCAGCAACACCCAGGTGTACCAGCAACACCCAGGTGTACCAGCAACACTCAAGTGTACCAGCAACACCCAGGTGTACCAGCAACACCCAGGTGTACCAGCAACACCCAGGTGTACCAGCAACACCCAGGTGTACCAGCAATACCTAGGTGTACCAGCAACACCCAGGTGTACCAGCAACACCCAGGAGTACCAGCAACACCCAGGTGTACCAGCAACAC
The DNA here is from genome assembly GCF_038502225.1 of Cherax quadricarinatus. Taxonomy (NCBI): domain Eukaryota; kingdom Metazoa; phylum Arthropoda; class Malacostraca; order Decapoda; family Parastacidae; genus Cherax; species Cherax quadricarinatus. The sequence continues at coordinate 57,650,988 of NC_091298.1, forward strand.
CCAGGTGTACCAGCAACACCCAGGTGTACCAGCAACACCCAGGTGTACCAGCAACACCCAGGTGTACCAGCAACACCCAGGTGTACCAGCAACACCGAGGTGTACCAGCAACACCCAGGTGTACCAGCAACACCCAGGTGTACCAGCAACACCCAGGTGTACCAGCAACACCCAGGTGTACCAGCAACATCCAGGTGTACCAGCAACACCCAGGATTACCAGCAACACCCAGGTGTACCAGCAACACCCAGGTGTACCAGCAACACCCAGGTGTACCAGCAACACCCAGGTGCACCAGCAACACCCAGGTGTACCAGCAACACCCAGGTGTACCAGCAATACCTAGGTGTACCAGCAACACCCAGGTGTACCAGCAACACCCAGGAGTACCAGCAACACCCAGGTGTACCAGCAACACCCAGGTGTACCAGCAACACCCAGGTGTACCAGCAACACCCAGGTGTACCAGCAACACCCAGGTGTACCAGCAACACCCAGGTGTACCAGCAACACCTAGGTGTACCAGCAACACCCAGGTGTACCAGCAACACCCAGGTGTACCAGCAACACCTAGGTGTACCAGTAACACCCAGGTGTACCAGCAACACCCAGGTGTACCAGCAACACCTAGGTGTACCAGCAACACCCAGGTGTACCAGCAACACCCAGGTGTACCAGCAACACCCAGGTGTACCAGCAACACCTAGGTGTACCAGCAACACCCAGGTGTACCAGCAACACCTAGGTGTACCAGCAACACCCAGGTGTACCAGCAACACCCAGGTGTACCAGCAACACCCAGGTGTACCAGCAACACCTAGGTGTACCAGCAACACCTAGGTGTACCAGCAACACCCAGGTGTACCAGCAACACCCAGGTGTACCAGCAACTCCCAGGTGTACCAGCAACACCCAGGTGTACCAGCAACACCTAGGTGTACCAGCAACACCTAGGTGTACCAGCAACACCCAGGTGTACCAGCAACACCCAGGTGTACCAGCAACACCCAGGTGTACCAGCAACACCCAGGTGTACCAGCAACACCTAGGTGTACCAGCAACACCTAGGTGTACCAGCAACACCTAGGTGTACCAGCAACACCCAGGTGTACCAGCAACTCCCAGGTGTACCAGCAGCACCCAGGTGTACCAGCAACACCCAGGTGTACCAGCAACACCTAGGTGTACCAGCAACACCCAGGTGTACCAGCAACACCCAGGTTTACCAGCAACACCCAGGTGTACCAGCAACACCTAGGTGTACCAGCAACACCCAGGTGTACCAGCAACACCCAGGTGTACCAGCAACACCCAGGTGTACCAGCAACACCCAGGTGTACCAGCAACTCCCAGGTGTACCAGCAACACCCAGGTGTACCAGCAACACCTAGGTGTACCAGCAACACCTAGGTGTACCAGCAACACCCAGGTGTACCAGCAACACCCAGGTGTACCAGCAACACCCAGGTGTACCAGCAACACCCAGGAGTACCAGCAACACCCAGGTGTACCAGCAACACCCAGGTGTACCAGCAACACCCAGGTGTACCAGCAACACCTAGGTGTGCCAGCAACACCTAGGTGTACCAGCAACACCCAGGAGTACCAGCAACACCCAGGAGTACCAGCAACACCCAGGTGTACCAGCAACACCCAGGTGTACCAGCAACACCCAGGTGTACCAGCAACACCTAGGTGTACCAGCAGCACCCAGGTGTACCAGCAACACCTAGGTGTACCAGCAACACCCAGGAGTACCAGCAACACCCAGGTGTACCAGCAACACCTAGGTGTACCAGCAACACCTAGGTGTACCAGCAACACCCAGGTGTACCAGCAACACCCAGGTGTACCAGCAACACCCAGGTGTACCAGCAACACCCAGGAGTACCAGCAACACCCAGGAGTACCAGCAACACCCAGGTGTACCAGCAACACGTAGGTGTACCAGCAACACCCAGGTGTACCAGCAACACCTAGGTGTACCAGCAACACCAAGGTGTACCAGCAACACCCAGGTGTACCAGCAACACCCAGGTGTACCAGCAACACCCAGGTGTACCAGCAACACCCAGGTGTACCAGCAACACCTAGGTGTACCAGCAACACCCAGGTGTACCAGCAACACCTAGGTGTACCAGCAACACCCAGGTGTACCAGCAACACCTAGGTGTACCAGCAACACCCAGGTGTACCAGCAACACCTTGGTGTACCAGCAACACCCAGGTGTACCAGCAACACCCAGGTGTACCAGCAACACCCAGGTGTACCAGCAACACCCAGGTGTACCAGCAACACCTAGGTGTACCAGCAACACCCAGGTGTACCAGCAACACCCAGGTGTACCAGCAACTCCCAGGTGTACCAGCAACACCCAGGTGTACCAGCAACACCTAGGTGTACCAGCAACACCTAGGTGTACCAGCAACACCCAGGTGTACCAGCAACACCCAGGTGTACCAGCAACACCCAGGTGTACCAGCAACACCCAGGTGTACCAGCAACACCTAGGTGTACCAGCAACACCTAGGTGTACCAGCAACACCCAGGTGTACCAGAAACTCCCAGGTGTACCAGCAACACCCAGGTGTACCAGCAACACCCAGGTGTACCAGCAACACCTAGGTGTACCAGCAACACCCAGGTGTACCAGCAACACCCAGGTTTACCAGCAACACCCAGGTGTACCAGCAACACCTAGGTGTACCAGCAACACCCAGGTGTACCAGCAACACCCAGGTGTACCAGCAACACCCAGGTGTACCAGCAACACCCAGGTGTACCAGCAGCTCCCAGGTGTACCAGCAACACCCAGGTGTACCAGCAACACCCAGGTGTACCAGCAACACCTAGGTGTACCAGCAACACCTAGGTGTACCAGCAACACCCAGGTGTACCAGCAACACCCAGGTGTACCAGCAACACCCAGGTGTACCAGCAACACCCAGGAGTACCAGCAACATACAGGTGTACCAGCAACACCCAGGTGTACCAGCAACACCCAGGTGTACCAGCAACACCAAGGTGTACCAGCAACACCAAGGTGTACCAGCAACACCCAGGAGTACCAGCAACACCCAGGAGTACCAGCAACACCCAGGTGTACCAGCAACACCCAGGTGTACCAGCAACACCCAGGTGTACCAGCAACACCTAGGTGTACCAGCAGCACCCAGGTGTACCAGCAACACCTAGGTGTACCAGCAACACCCAGGAGTACCAGCAACACCCAGGTGTACCAGCAACACCTAGGTGTACCAGCAACACCTAGGTGTACCAGCAACACCCAGGTGTACCAGCAACACCCAGGTGTACCAGCAACACCCAGGTGTACCAGCAACACCCAGGAGTACCAGCAACACCCAGGAGTACCAGCAACACCCAGGTGTACCAGCAACACGTAGGTGTACCAGCAACACCCAGGTGTACCAGCAACACCTAGGTGTACCAGCAACACCAAGGTGTACCAGCAACACCCAGGTGTACCAGCAACACCCAGGTGTACCACCAACACCCAGGTGTACCAGCAACACCCAGGTGTACCAGCAACACCTAGGTGTACCAGCAACACCCAGGTGTACCAGCAACACCTAGGTGTACCAGCAACACCCAGGTGTACCAGCAACACCTAGGTGTACCAGCAACACCCAGGTGTACCAGCAACACCTTGGTGTACCAGCAACACCCAGGTGTACCAGCAACACCCAGGTGTACCAGCAACACCCAGGTGTACCAGCAACACCCAGGTGTACCAGCAACACCTAGGTGTACCAGCAACACCCAGGTGTACCAGCAACACCTAGGTGTACCAGCAACACCCAGGTGTACCAGCAACACCCAGGTGTACCAGCAACACCCAGGTGTACCAGCAACACCCAGGTGTACCAGCAGGTGTACCAGCAACACAGAGGTGTACCAGCAACACCTAGGTGTACCAGCAACACCTAGGTGTACCAGCAACACCCAGGTGTACCAGCAACACCCAGGTGTACCAGCAACTCCCAGGTGTACCAGCAACACCCAGGTGTACCAGCAACACCTAGGTGTACCAGCAACACCTAGGTGTACCAGCAACACCCAGGTGTACCAGCAACACCCAGGTGTACCAGCAACACCCAGGTGTACCAGCAACACCTAGGTGTACCAGCAACACCTAGGTGTACCAGCAACACCTAGGTGTACCAGCAACACCCAGGTGTACCAGCAACACCCAGGTGTACCAGCAACACCCAGGTGTACCAGCAACACCTAGGTGTACCAGCAACACCTAGGTGTACCAGCAACACCCAGGTGTACCAGCAACACCCAGGTGTACCAGCAACTCCCAGGTGTACCAGCAACACCCAGGTGTACCAGCAACACCCAGGTGTACCAGCAACACCTAGGTGTACCAGCAACACCTAGGTGTACCAGCAACACCCAGGTGTACCAGCAACACCCAGGTGTACCAGCAGCAACATCCAGGTGTACCAGCAACACCCTAGGTGTACCAGCAACACCTCAGGTGTACCAGCAACACCCAGGTGTACCAGCAACACCTAGGTGTACCAGCAACACCCAGGTGTACCAGCAACACCCAGGTGTACCAGCAACACTCAGGTGTACCAGCAACACCAAGGTGTACCAGCAACACCTAGGAGTACCAGCAACACCCAGGAGTACCAGCAACACCCAGGTGTACCAGCAACACCCAGGTGTACCAGCAACACCCAGGTGTACCAGCAACACCCAGGTGTACCAGCAACACCCAGGTGTACCAGCAACACCCAGGTGTACCAGCAACACCCAGGTGTACCAGCAACACCCAGGTGTACCAGCAACACCCAGGTGTACCAGCAACACCCAGGTGTACCAGCAACACCTAGGTGTACCAGCAACACCCAGGAGTACCAGCAACACCCAGGAGTACCAGCAACACCCAGGTGTACCAGCAACACCCAGGTGTACCAGCAACACCTAGGTGTACCAGCAACACCCAGGTGTACCAGCAACACCCAGGTGTACCAGCAACACCCAGGTGTACCAGCAACACCCAGGTGTACCAGCAACACCCAGGTGTACCAGCAACACCCAGGTGTACCAGCAACACCCAGGTGTACCAGCAACACCTAGGTGTACCAGCAACACCCAGGTGTACCAGCAACACCCAGGTGTACCAGCAACACCCAGGTGTACCAGCAACACCTAGGTGTACCAGCAACACCCAGGAGTACCAGCAACACCCAGGAGTACCAGCAACACCCAGGTGTACCAGCAACACCCAGGTGTACCAGCAACACCAGCAGCAACACCCAGGTGTACCAGCAACACCCAGGTGTACCAGCAACACCCAGGTGTACCAGCAACACCCAGGTGTACCAGCAACACCCAGGTGTACCAGCAACACCCTGGTGTACCAGCAACACCCAGGTGTACCAGCAACACCCAGGTGTACCAGCAACACCTAGGTGTACCAGCAACACCCAGGTGTACCAGCAACACCCAGGTGTACCAGCAACACCCAGGTGTACCAGCAACACCCAGGTGTACCAGCAACACCTAGGTGTACCAGCAACACCCAGGTGTACCAGCAACACCCAGGTGTACCAGCAACACCCAGGTGTACCAGCAACACCCAGGTGTACCAGCAACACCCAGGTGTACCAGCAACACCCAGGTGTACCAGCAACACCCAGGTGTACCAGCAACACCCAGGTGTACCAGCAGGTGTAAGCAACCCAGGTGTACCAGCAACACCCAGGTGTACCAGCAACACCCAGGTGTACCAGCAACCCAGGTGTACCAGCAACACCCAGGTGTACCAGCAACACCCAGGTGTACCAGCAACACCCAGGTGTACCAGCAACCCAGGTGTACCAGCCACACCCAGGTGTACCAGCAACACCCAGGTGTACCAGCAACACCCAGGAGTACCAGCAACACCCAGGTGTACCAGCAACACCCAGGTGTACCAGCAACACCTAGGTGTACCAGCAACACCCAGGTGTACCAGCAACACCCAGGTGTACCAGCAACACCCAGGTGTACCAGCAACACCCAGGTGTACCAGCAACACCCAGGTGTACCAGCAACACCCAGGTGTACCAGCAACACCCAGGTGTACCAGCAACACCCAGGTGTACCAGCAACACCCAGGTGTACCAGCAACACCCTGGTGTACCAGCAACACCCAGGTGTACCAGCAACACCCAGGTGTACCAGCAACACCCAGGTGTACCAGCAACACCCAGGTGTACCAGCAACACCCAGGTGTACCAGCAACACCCAGGTGTACCAGCAACACCCAGGTGTACCAGCAACACCCAGGTGTACCAGCAACACCCAGGTGTACCAGCAACACCCAGGTGTACCAGCAACACCCAGGTGTACCAGCAACACCCAGGTGTACCAGCAACACCCAGGTGTACCAGCAACACCCAGGTGTACCAGCAACACCCAGGTGTACCAGCAACACCCAGGTGTGGTGTACCAGCAACACCCTGGTGTACCAGCAACACCCAGGTGTACCAGCAACACCCAGGTGTACCAGCAACACCCAGGTGTGGTGTACCAGCAACACCCAGGTGTACCAGCAACACCCAGGTGTACCAGCAACACCCAGGTGTACCAGCAACACCCAGGTGTACCAGCAACACCCAGGTGTACCAGCAACACCCAGGTGTACCAGCAACACCCAGGTGTACCAGCAACACCCAGGTGTACCAGCAACACCCAGGTGTACCAGCAACACCCAGGTGTACCAGCAACACCCAGGTGTACCAGCAACACCCAGGTGTACCAGCAACACCCAGGTGTACCAGCAACACCCAGGTGTACCAGCAACACCCAGGTGTACCAGCAACACCCAGGTGTACCAGCAACACCCAGGTGTACCAGCAACACCCAGGTGTACCAGCAACACCCTGGTGTACCAGCAACACCCAGGTGTACCAGCAACACCCTGGTGTACCAGCAACACCCAGGTGTACCAGCAACACCCAGGTGTACCAGCAACACCCAGGTGTACCAGCAACACCCAGGTGTACCAGCAACACCCAGGTGTACCAGCAACACCCAGGTGTACCAGCAACACCCAGGTGTACCAGCAACACCCTGGTGTACCAGCAACACCCAGGTGTACCAGCAACACCCAGGTGTACCAGCAACACCCAGGTGTACCAGCAACACCCAGGTGTACCAGCAACACCCAGGTGTACCAGCAACACCCAGGTGTACCAGCAACACCCAGGTGTACCAGCAACACCCAGGTGTACCAGCAACACCCAGGTGTACCAGCAACACCCAGGTGTACCAGCAACACCCAGGTGTACCAGCAACACCCAGGTGTACCAGCAACACCCAGGTGTACCAGCAACACCCTGGTGTGGTGTACCAGCAACACCCAGGTGTACCAGCAACACCCAGGTGTACCAGCAACACCCAGGTGTACCAGCAACACCCAGGTGTACCAGCAACACCCAGGTGTACCAGCAACACCCAGGTGTACCAGCAACACCCAGGTGTACCAGCAACACCCAGGTGTACCAGCAACACCCAGGTGTACCAGCAACACCCAGGTGTACCAGCAACACCCAGGTGTACCAGCAACACCCAGGTGTACCAGCAACACCCAGGTGTACCAGCAACACCCAGGTGTACCAGCAACACCCAGGTGTACCAGCAACACCCAGGTGTACCAGCAACACCCAGGTGTACCAGCAACACCCAGGTGTACCAGCAACACCCAGGTGTACCAGCAACACCCAGGTGTACCAGCAACACCCAGGTGTACCAGCAACACCCAGGTGTACCAGCAACACCCAGGTGTACCAGCAACACCCAGGTGTACCAGCAACACCCAGGTGTACCAGCAACACCCAGGTGTACCAGCAACACCCAGGTGTACCAGCAACACCCAGGTGTACCAGCAACACCCAGGTGTACCAGCAACACCCAGGTGTACCAGCAACACCCTGGTGTACCAGCAACACCCAGGTGTACCAGCAACACCCAGGTGTACCAGCAACACCCAGGTGTACCAGCAACACCCAGGTGTACCAGCAACACCCAGGTGTACCAGCAACACCCAGGTGTACCAGCAACACCCAGGTGTACCAGCAACACCCAGCAGTATCAGCAACACCCAGGAGTATCAGCAACACCCAGGTGTACCAGCAACACCCAGGTGTACCAGCAACACCCAGGTGTACCAGCAACACCCAGGTGTACCAGCAACACCCAGGTGTACCAGCAACACCCAGGTGTACCAGCAACACCCTGGTGTACCAGCAACACCCAGGTGTACCAGCAACACCTAGGTGTACCAGCAACACCCAGGTGTACCAGCAACACCCAGGTGTACCAGCAACACCCAGGAGTACCAGCAACACCCAGGTGTACCAGCAACACCCAGGTGTACCAGCAACACCCAGGTGTACCAGCAACACCCAGGTGTACCAGCAACACCCAGGTGTACCAGCAACACCTAGGTGTACCAGCAACACCCAGGAGTACCAGCAACACCCAGGTGTACCAGCAACACCCAGGTGTACCAGCAACACCCAGGTGTACCAGCAACACCCAGGTGTACCAGCAACACCCTGGTGTACCAGCAACACCCAGGTGTACCAGCAACACCTAGGTGTACCAGCAACACCCAGGTGTACCAGCAACACCCAGGTGTACCAGCAACACCTAGGTGTACCAGCAACACCCAGGTGTACCAGCAACACCTAGGTGATGGACTGATTACATCTTTACTATTTCTGCTGCCTCCACTTTACTCGTCTGAAGAAGTCTGCTGTGCAGGCGAAACGTTTCGGAATAAAGATACGTAACTGTTGCACATGTGTTATATCAACTTGTCAGTATTGTATACCTGTGTTACACATTATGTAACACTCCAGCAGGTACTGATGTTACACAGTATGTAACACTCCAGCAGGTACTGGTGTTACACAGTATGTAACACTCCAGCAGGTACTGGTGTTACACAGTATGTAACACTCCAGCAGGTACTGGTGTTACACAGTATGTAACACTCCAGCAGGTACTGATGTTACACAGTATGTAACACTCCAGCAGGTACTGGTGTTACACAGTATGTAACACTCCAGCAGGTACTGGTGTTACACAGTATGTAACACTCCAGCAGGTACTGGTGTTACACAGTATGTAACACTCCAGCAGGTACTGGTGTTACACAGTATGTAACACTCCAGCAGGTACTGGTGTTACACAGTATGTAACACTCCAGCAGGTACTGGTGTTACACAGTATGTAACACTCCAGCAGGTACTGGTGTTACACAGTAACACTCCAGCAGGTACTGGTGTTACACAGTATGTAACACTCCAGCAGGTACTGGTGTTACACAGTATGTAACACTCCAGCAGGTACTGGTGTTACACAGTATGTAACACTCCAGCAGGTACTGGTGTTACACAGTATGTAACACTCCAGCAGGTACTGGTGTTACACAGTATGTAACACTCCAGCAGGTACTGGTGTTACACAGTAACACTCCAGCAGGTACTGGTGTTACACAGTATGTAACACTCCAGCAGGTACTGGTGTTACAAAGTATGTAACACTCCAGCAGGTACTGGTGTTACACAGTATGTAACACTCCAGCAGGTACTGGTGTTACACAGTATGTAACACTCCAGCATGTACTGGTGTTACACAGTATGTAACACTCCACCAGGTACTGGTGTTACACAGTATGTAACACTCCAGCATGTACTGGTGTTACACAGTATGTAACACTCCAGCATGTACTGGTGTTACACAATATGTAACACTCCAGCAGGTACTGGTGTTACACAGTAACACTCCAGCAGGTACTGGTGTTACACAGTATGTAACACTCCAGCATGTACTGGTGTTACACAGTATGTAACACTCCAGCATGTACTGGTGTTACACAGTATGTAACACTCCAGCAGGTACTGGTGTTACACAGTAACACTCCAGCAGGTACTGGTGTTACACAGTATGTAACACTCCAGCAGGTACTGGTGTTACACAGTATGTAACACTCCAGCATGTACTGGTGTTACACAGTATGTAACACTCCAGCAGGTACTGGTGTTACACAGTATGTAACACTCCAGCAGGTTCTGGTGTTACACAGTAACACTCCAGCAGGTACTGGTGTTACACAGTATGTAACACTCCAGCATGTACTGGTGTTACACAGTATGTAACACTCCAGCAGGTACTGATGTTACACAGTATGTAACACTCCAGCTGGTACTGGTGTTACACAATATGTAACACTCCAGCACTTACTGGTATTACACAGTATGTAACACTCCAGCAGGTACTGGTGTTACACAGTATGTAACACTCCAGCTGGTACTGGTGTTACACAGTATGTAACACTCCAGCAGGTACTGGTGTTACACAGTATGTAACACTCCAGCAGAATTGTGATTGCAGGGGTCGATTCATAGCTCCCGGCCCCGCCTCTTCACTGGTAGCTACTAGGTCTACTCTCTCCCTGCTCCAGGAGCTTTATCATATCTTCCACTTACTGACAACTCTATTGCTGAAGAAATTCTTCCTAACATCCCTCTGACTCATCTGAGTCTTCATCTTCCAATTGTGACACCTTATTGGAACATCCACCTCGCCAATTTCTCGCAGAATTTTATGTCGTTATCATGTTAACCCCATTTCTCCTGTCCTCCAGTCTCGTCAGGTCGATTTCCCTTAACTTTTCTTCGTAGGATATTCCTCTTAGCTCCGGGACTAGTCTTGTTGCAAACCTTTGCACTCTCTCTAATTTCGTGACTCTCTTGACCAGGTGTGGGTTCCAAACTGTGGGTTCCAATATGGGCCAGATGTACACGGTGTATAGAGTCTTGAACGATTCCTCAGTGAGGTATCGGAACGCTATTCGTAGGTTTGCCAGACGCCCATATGCTGCAGCAGTTATCTGGTTGATGTGCACCTCAGATGTGCTCGGTATTATACTTACCCCAAGATCCTTTTCCTTGAGTTAGGTTCGCAGTCTTTGGCCCCCTAGCCTGTAATCTATCTGCGGTCTTCCATGCCCTTCCCCGATTTTCATGATTTTGCATTTGGTATGGTTAAATTCCAGGAGCCAGTTGCTGGACCAGGATTGTAGCCTGTCCAGGTCCCTTTGTATCCTATCTGATCCTCATCCGATTTAATTCTCCACTTTAACTTCACATTATCTGCAAACAGGAACACTTCTGAGACTATCCCTTCAGGCATGTCATTCACATGCCGGAATGAAACAGCACCGGTCCTAGGAGTGAACCCCTGTGGAACCCCGCTCGTCACAGGCGCCCACTCTGACATCTCGTCACGTACCATGACTCGTTGTTGCCTCCCTGTTCCTCACATTTATTTGTTAGGGAAGCAGGAGACCTGGCGGGGAACTATTGGGGGTTTCTATGGGGGGTGGAGTGTGTGATGAGGGGGGTGGGGGCAGTGGGTACAGTGTGTGGGTTATGGGTTAGATTGGTTGCATTGGGGTTGTCATGGTTGATGTCCTTCTGTAGGTGTTTCTGAGGAAGGTTATATTTCTCTTCCTCCTGAGTCTGGGTTCTCCTGCTCATATCCGTCTTTGCCTTTCTTTCCTCGTTGTGTTTTTATACCCTCTCTTTCAGTTTCTGCATTCTTGTGTTCTGTCCCAGTCGGGGTACATCCTCCGGGTACAACATCTAGCTTGGCTAGATGCACCATTGTTAAGGATTGTGTGGTCTACTGGTTAGATCTAAAGCGTCACGCATTTTCTCTCACCATGAGGTGGGCCAAAACAGCATGGGTTCGACTCCTTGGCTAGTGCAGTGTTGTTATTGACCAATACCACTTGTTCCGTGGGTACAATAATATAATATACTCCTTGTTGAGCTAGTACAAAACAGAGAGTAGAATGAAATTTGCTCAGAGGCATCCACACCACCGTATGTCCTTCGATGGTGAGTACAACATCTAGCTTGGCTGGATGCACCATTGTTAAGGATTGTGTGGTCTAGTGGTGTAAAGCATCATGTGTTTTCTCTCACCATGAGGAGGGCGAAAACAGCGTGAGTGTGTGTGTGTGTGTGTGTGTGTGTGTGTGTGTGTGTGTGTGTGTGTGTGTGTGTGTGTGTGTGTGTGTGCCTGTGTGTGTGCCAGTGTGTGTGTCACATCATATGTTCACACTGTCCGTGTGCATTATGTTACTGTCAGTTCCAAATACCTTCCTGCCCTCCTCCTACACTTATTTAGCAGCTATTTTAGCAGCTATGTTTGTCTGACCTTAGCACCTGCACGCGCACTCACTAATGTGTGCGTTGACCTAGCATGTAGTATACGAAATGTTAAGTGCTCTATGTATGATATTCAGCTCTCCAGAGCAGGGTTTATGACCCCTAGCTATCAGTGATGCTGGACCAGATGCCAATCTTATATGCAGCCACTAAAAGGTGATTTGTATATCGCGTCTGGCAGAGGTGTCGTCTGGATCCCGGCTCAGTTGCGGTTGTGCAATGTTTCTTGTTGTGACGGCACTCATGGACCCCTTGCTTCCCCTTCCGTTTCTTCACTGTATGTATTATATTCACATCAACCATGTTTCAAATACCACCCTAGGATTTCACTATGCTATCAGGTGAACACCTGAACCTCTTATTGAACACGCTCGTTTCAGGAAAAACACCAGTCAAGACAATACTGGATATTTTGGCCTCTGATTTTTTCCCTTTTCTTTCCTCTCACTCTGTTATTGTTTTAATATTCACTAACTCATCTATCCTTATCTCTTATCTCTCTGGCTTGGGTCACACTTATTCTGGTAGAATTTCCTGATATTGGTTTGTGGCAATACCGCCTACACCCACACTAGGCCTCCGGCCTCTCTCCTGGCACTGATTCCACTTTTAAATTGTTTTATATAAATTGTATCCTTCACCTCCCTTTTCTGATTTGGGGAAGCTCGTATATCACTTCCCGGGTTGTTCACTCACACTGACAACTTTCGGTGATCCTTGTAATGACTTTGGTGAACCAAAAACCACTAAAGATTCACGAGTGTTATATAATTCTATTAGTCCCACTGGTGTGTGTGTGTGTGTGTGTGTGTGTGTGTGTGTGTGTGTGTGTGTGTGTGTGTGTGTGTGTGTGTGTGTGTGTGTGTATTACCAATTTTCATCAGATATATATCAGTTATTAAATATTGATGCTGTTCAGTAGAGATATATCCCAGTTATTTAATGAAGCAATGATTCCATACCATTTCGAAATTAAAATTGTCAAAATGGCAGCTACACATTGCACTGACAGTCGCAGCCTCCTCCAGGGTAGGACACACCATTGTTGACAGGTGATATCGGTCAGAAGAGTTTCTGGATGTTACCCATACACAGTTTTAATGACCCAGAGCTACAACTAGATGGGGACGCATGCGCTCACTCACACACACCACAAATAGGTGAGTGCACACAAAGAAACGAAAATCAGGACTGATCTGTATAAAACTGAGGACACCCGCAAGTGTCAGTTGTTGCACGAGTCTTTACAAAGGTATAGTTCACAATTTGGAAGTTGATTGTATACGACCTTGGAGGAAGTTAGTGGAAGACACCAACACATTAGCTATTGAATCTGAAAATGATATACACTACCGACAGGTTGATAAGTAAGACGCATGCAACAGTTGGGTATCTTTATTCCGAAACGTTTGTCTACACACTAGGCCTCTTCAGTCGAGTATAGAAGAGTTAGGAGAAGCACTAGAAATGTGAAGACGACTTTAGAAGCCTACTGTGTACGTGAAACGTTTCGGAATGTTTGAAGCCTATCAGGACACCAGTGCTCAATGTTTGAAGCTTATCAAATTCTTGAGTAATCGTACGAAAACGAAATTTTAGGAACTGACAGCATAACGTTAACCAGAGAGCACCACACATACCAGTAAATGCCTGAACTGTTTCCCTGTTACAGTAAATGAACAGTGAGAATTTGAAGCCGAGTGGAAGAGGCGTTCTCAGGTTTTAAACTTGAGATTGGAGAAAGTTGGAAAAGGCGTTTACGGGTTTTGAACGAGTTTGGAGGAAGAAAATATAAATAATTCAAGCAACCACTTAGATACTCCTTCATGGGATACCTAATTACACGAGCATCAAGAATATTTCATTACCAAAAATATAAATTAAATCATATATCAGTCACAATAGTATTTGAATCAACTTTAATAATTATTGCAGAAGTCACCCCTTAAATATATGAAGCCTCTTTTATTTATGTAGCATAGAAAACGTAACTTGTTAGGGTGTCTTCAAGGGACAACTAAAGGAAAGTAAGGAAATCAGATAAGATTTCGTTCGAATTTTTAACCCCGGAGGGTTAGCCACTCAGGATAACCCAAGAAAGGCATTGATTGTGTGTCTTATTTCCTTTGGGGTCCTCAATCTTGTCTTCCAGGTTGCGACCCACACCATTCGAATAACACCCAGGTACCTATTTGCTGCTAGGTAAACGGGACACTAGGTGTAAGGAAACGCGTCGAAATGTTTCCACCCACCGGGAATCGAACCCGGGCCCTCCGTGTGTGAAGCGAGAGCTTTAGCCACCAGGCCACCGGGCTTGTAACACAGGATAACCTAATAAAGTCACTGTTATCAGACTTATTACCGCTCAGTTCTTTTATTCTTCGTTCGCAGGATGCAACCCACACCAGTCGATTGTCACACAGGCACCCACATACTGCTAGGTGAACAAGGGGAAACAGGTGTAAAGAAACTAACTCTCAGGCACCTTCTTACTGCTTGGTGAACAGGGGCAACAGGTGGTGGTGTATCAGGAGTGGTGGTGGTGTAACGTGTACCAGGGGTGGTGGTGGTGGTGTAACATTACAAAAAACGCGATTCTAAAAGCTTAGAGATCTCCAGTGAATACTAGAAAGGACTGCCCTTCTAGCATCCAGCCTGTTACTGGGTTTTCGTAACAAGTAGTCAAAATCCTGGCCCAATTATCCATTAGAATTCAATAAGAATTATTAGTGCTTCAGGATTACAACTGGTAGGCTACTAACTAGAGAAATTAAAATTTAATAAATTTATTGTCTAGGCGTATATCAAATTAAATTAAATTAATCACAATAATCAAAATAATATTAATCACTTCTCTCGTGTACAGTAGTATTGTGCTGAAAGCACATATCACATTTATAATTCATAAGTACAGTCTGGTACATTAACATTTAATAAGATATTAAATATATGTACAAATAAGTTTGTGTGTATGTGTGCAAGTGCTCTAAGTAGTTCGCTATGTCTCACGACTCGACTAGGCTTAAACAAGTGACTGACAAAGTCCTCTCATAAACTAAGTTCTTGACCAACTGGCAATCAGAACAGTCTGCTTGAACGATAAAACGACTGATAAGCCGAACAACAATATAAAAAGCAACTGCGACACAATCAGGAGCAAGGAGATAATATAAAGACAGCTAGTAGGGACCATCAGCAGATCCTTCACAAAAGTCACAAAGCTCCCATACTATTGAATCTAAGTTCAGCATAAGAAAATACCCGACGGTGACAATGCACAGATACCAGTACAAATTAGGTCAGAAGCTACAGCTCAGGACCTGAGTTACTCAGAGTGTCTAAGAGACACACAACCTCAGTTCAACGTCGAAAATCACTAAGTCTATCCAAAGTTCTGTGAACAGAGTCTCCAGAACTAACAAGAATAATAATGAGACAGAGACAATCTTCCAACAAGAGCCAATAAGGGAGATTTAGGCACTTGTCAGGAATACGTCCAACCACCCAGCGAGTCTAGACCAGACTGAATACTTCAGGCGAGGTGAGGACACCCCTCCCCCTCGATCACATGATAGCTCCGTGGACAGCTGCAGCTCAGCAACAGAAGCCGGCAAAGTACGAGCAAAGAGCGATAATTACAGTAGTTAGACAACCAAGACTTGAACTGAGCACATAATAATATGTTACATCCTACCTAACAAAAAGAAACTAAGTCATATAATAATATAAAGCAATATATTCACGATTAAGCTATTATCGCAAATATAAGCAATATAAAATTATATGAAAAGGTAATATACATGTAATATACATAATATACATTGCAACCCATTCAGGGGTTGCAAGGTGTTTGTGGTGGTGTACCAGGCGTGGTGGTGGTGGTGGTGTAACAGGTGTACCAGGGGTGGTAGTGGTGGTGTACCAGGGGTGGTGGTGGTGGTGTACCAGGGGTGGTACTGGTGATGTACCAGTGGTGGTGGTGGTGGGGTACCAGGGGTGGTGTATCAGTGGTGGTGGTGGTGGTGTACCAGGGGTGGTG
Source organism: Cherax quadricarinatus (assembly GCF_038502225.1). Taxonomy (NCBI): domain Eukaryota; kingdom Metazoa; phylum Arthropoda; class Malacostraca; order Decapoda; family Parastacidae; genus Cherax; species Cherax quadricarinatus. The sequence goes on from NC_091298.1 coordinate 57,667,294, forward strand.
GTGTACAAGTGGTGGTGGTGGTGGTGGTGGTGTATCAGTGGTGGTGGTGGTGGTGGTGGTGGTGGTGTATCAGTGGTGGTGGTGGTGGTGTACCAGGGGTGGTGGTGGTGGTGTACCAGTGGTGGTGGTGGTGGTGGTGTACCAGTGGTGGTGGTGGTGGTGTAGTCACTTGTGGTCACTTTTTGTTTGTGTACATCACTTCCGGGCCAGTTTGACGTCACGCCTCACTAGGTTACCCCGACTGGCTTCTCTCTCTCTCTCTCTCTCTCTCTATTTTTATATCTGTGTTATCATCGCTTATTACTATCGCGTATCTGCAATATTTTTAGCTGAGTGTGATGAGAATAAATAGTGGAGGCCATAGGAAGTAAAAGGGGAGAAGAGTGAGAAGAGGGGAGAAGAGTGGGGAGAAGAGTAGGGGAGAAGAGTGGGGGAGAAGAGTGGGGGAGAAGAGTGGGGAAGGAAGAAGTGGGGGAGGGGGAAGAAGATGGGGGAGAAGAGTGGGGGAGAAGAGTGGGGGAGAAGAGTGGGGAGAAGAGTGGGGAGAAGAGTGGGGAGAAGAGTGGGGGAGAAGAGGAGGGAGAAGAGTGGGGGAGAAGAGGGGGAGAAGAGTGGGGGAGAAGAGTGGGGGAGAAGAGTGGGGAGAAGGGGAGGAAGAAGAGGGGGAGAAGAGGGGGAAGAGAGAGGGGGAAGAGTGGGGAGAAGAGTGGGGGAGAAGAGGGGGGAGGGGGAAGAGATGGGGAGAAGAAGAGGGGAGAGAGAAGAGTAGGGGAGAAGAGTGGGGAGAAGAGTGGGGAGAAGAGTGAGGGAGAAGAGTGGGGGAGAAGAGTGGGGAGAAGAGTGGGGGAGAAGAGTAGGGGAGAAGAGTGGGGGAGAAGAGTGGGGAGAAGAGTGGGGAGAAGAGTGGGGAGAAGAGGAGGGAGAAGAGGGGAGAAGAGTGGGGAGAAGAGAGGGGAGAAGAGTGGGGGAGAAGATGGGGAGAAGAGGGGGAGAAGAGGGGAGAAGATGGGGAGAAGAGTGGGGGAGAAGAGGAGAAGAGAGGGGGAGAAGAGGGGAGAAGAGTGGGGGAGAAGAGGGGAGAAGAGTGGGGAGAAGAGTGGGGAGAAGAGTGGGGAGAAGAGTGGGGGAGAAGAGGAGAAGAGGAGGGGGAGAAGAGTGGGGAGAAGATGGGGAGAAGAGGGGGAGAAGAGTGGGGGAGAAGAGGGGAGAAGAGTGGGGAGAAGAGGGGGATGGGGGAGAAGAGGGGGAGAAGAGGGGAGAAGATGGGGGAGAAGAAGGGGAGAAGAAGGGGAGAAGAGTGGGGAGAAGAGGTGGGGGAGAAGAGTGGGGGAGAAGAGAGGGGAGAAGAGTGGGGGAGAAGAGTGGGGGAGAAGAGTAGAGAAGAGTGGAGAAGAGGAGAAGAAGGGGAGAAGAGGGGGAGGGGGAAGAGAGGGGAGAAGAGTGGGGAGAAGAGTGGGGGAGAAGAGTGGGGAGAAGAGTGGGGAGAAGAGTGGGGGAGAAGAGGAGGGAGAAGAGGGGGAGGGGAAGAAGTGGGGGAGAAGAGAGGGGGAGAAGAGAAGGGGGAGAAGAGAGGGGAGAAGAGGAGGGAGAAGAGGAGGGGGAGAAGAGTGGGGGAGAAGAGGGGGAGAAGAGTGGGGGAGGGAAGAGGAGGGGGAGAAGAGTGGGGGAGGAAGAAGGAGGGGAGAAGACTGGGGGAGAAGAGGGGGAGGGGGAAGAAGAGTGGGAGAAGAGTGGGGAGAAGAGTGGGGGAGAAGAGTGAGGGAAGAAGAGGGGAGAAGAGTGGGGGAGAAGAGGGGAGAAGAGAGAAGAGTGGGGAGAAGAGTGGGGAGAAGAGAGGGGAGAAGATGAGGAGAAGAGCGGGGAGAAGAGTGGGGGAGAAGAGTGGGGGGAGAGAGAAGAGTAAGAAGGGGAGTAAGAGGAAGGGGGAAGAGTGAGGAAGAGAGGAGAAGAAGAGTGGGGGAGAAGAGAGGGCAGGGAGAAGAGAGGGGAGGGAGAAGAGTGGGGGAGAAGAGTGGGGGAGAAGAGTGGGGAGAAGAGGAGAAGAGGGGGAAGAGTGAGGAGGGGGAAGAAGGGAGTAAGGGGGAGAAGAGTGAGGGAGAAGAGTGGGGAGAAGAGTGGGGGAGAAGGAGAAGAGAAGAGGGGGAAGAGAGAAGGGGGAAGAGAGAGGGAGGAGAGAGATGGGGAGAAGAGTGGGGGTAGAAGAGTGGGGAGAAGAGGGGGAGAAGAAGTGAGGGAGAAGAGTGAGAAGAGTGAGGGAGAAGAGGGTAGAGAAGAGGGGAGGGGAAGAAGATGAGGGAGAGAAGAGTGGGGAGAAGAGTGGAGGAAGAAGAGGTGGGGAGAAGAGTGAGGGAGAAGAGAGGGTAGGGAGAAGAGTGGGCAGGGAGAAGAGTGGGGAGAAGAGTGGGGGAGAAGAGAAGGGGAGAAGAGTGGGGAGAAGAGGGAGAAGAGAGGGGAGAAGAGTGGGGAGAAGAGTGGGGGAGAAGAGTGGGGGAGAAGAGGGGGAGAAGAGGGGGAGAAGAGTAGGAGAAGAGTGGGGAGAAGAGTGGGGGAGAAGAGTGAAGAGGGGAGAAGAGTGGGGAGAAGAGTGGGGAGAAGAGAGTAAGAGAAGGGGAGAAGAGAGTGGGGGAGAAGAAGTGGGGAGAAGAGGGGAGAAGAGTGGGGGAGAAGAGTGGGGAGAAGAGTGGGGGAGAAGAGTGAGGGAGATGAGTGGGGGAGAAGAGTGGGGGAGAAGAGTGGGGGAGAAGAGTGGGGAGAAGAGTGGGGGAGAAGAGTGGGGAGAAGAGTGGGGGAGAAGAGTGGGGAGAAGAGTGAGGAGAAGAGTGGGGGAGAAGAGTGGGGAGAAGAGGTAGATAAGAGTAGAGAAGAGGGGGAGAAGAGTGGGGGAGAAGAGTGGGGGAGAAGAGTGGGGGGAGAAGAGATGGGAGAAGAGTAGGGGGAGAAGAGTGGGGGAGAAGAGTGGGGGAGAAGAGTGGGGGAGAAGAGTGAGGGAGAAGAGTGGGGGAGAAGAGGGGGTGAGAAGAGAGGGGGGAAGAGGAGGGAGAAGAGTGGGGAGAAGAAGAGGGGAGGAGAAGAGCGGAGAAGAGCGGGGGAGAAGAGTAGGGGAGAAGAGAGGGAGAAGAGTGGGGGAGAGAGAAGAGAAGAGGAGGGGGAGGGAGAGGAGAAGAGTGGGGGGAGAAGAGTGGGGGAGAAGAGTGAGGAGAAGAGAGAGAGGGGGAAGAAGATGAGGGGGAAGAAGGAGGGAGGGGGAAGAGTGGGGGAGAAGAAGAGTGAAGAGGGGGAGGGGGAAGAAGAGGGGAGAAGAGTGAAGGAGAAGGGGGAGAAGAGTGAGGGAGAAGAGTGGGGGAGAAGAGGGGGGAGAAGAGTGGGGAGAAGAGGGGAGAAGAGTGAGAGAAGAGAGAGAGAGATGGGGGAGAAGAGTGAGGGAGAAGAGTGGGGGAGAAGAGTGGGGGAGAAGAGTAGGGGGAGAAGAGTGAGGGAGAAGAGTGGGGAGAAGAGTGAGGGAGAAGAGTAGGGGGAGAAGAGTGGGGAGAAGAGTGGGAGAAGAGTGGGGAGAAGAGGGGGAGGGGGAAGAAGAGAGGGAGAAGGAGTGGGGGAGAAGAGGAGGAGAAGAGTGGGGGGAGAAGAGTGAGGAGAAGAGTGGGGGAGAAGATGGGGAGAAGAGTGGGGAGAAGAGTGGGGGGAGAAGAGTGGGGAGAAGAGTGGGGGAGAAGATGAGGGAGAAGAGTGGGGAGAAGAGGGGGAGGGGGGAGAAGAGTGGGGGAGAAGAGTGGGGGAGAAGAGAGAGAGTGGGGGGAGAAGATGGGGAGAAGAGTGGGGAGAAGAGTGGGGAGAAGAGTGGGGAGAAGAGTGGGGAGAAGAGGGGGAGAAGAGTGGGGAGAAGAGTGGGGGAGAAGAGGGGGTAGAAGAGTGGGGAGAAGAGTGGGGGAGAAGAGTGGGGAGAAGAGTGGGGGAGGGAGAAGAGAGAGGAAGAAGAGAGGGGAGAAGAGGAGGGAGAAGAGGAGGGGAGAAGAGTGGGGGAGAAGAGTGGGGGAGGAAGAAGAGGGGAGGAGAAGAGTGGGGAGAAGTAGGGGAGAAGAGGGGGAGAAGAGTGGGGGAGGAGAAGAGTGGGGAGAAGAGTGGGGGAGAAGAGTGGGGAGAAGAAGAGTGGGGGAGAAGAGTGAGAGAAGGAGAGGGGAGAAGAGAGGGGAGAAGAGTGGGGGGAGAAGAGAGGGGGAGAAGAGTGGGGGAGAAGAGTGGGGAGAAGAGGGGGAGAAGATGGGGGAGAAGAGTGGGGGGAGAAGAGTGGGGAGAAGAGTGGGGGAGAAGAGTGGGGGGAGGGAGAAGAGGGGAGAGAGAAGGGGGAGGGGAAGAGATGAGGGAGAAGAGAGGGGGGAGAAGAGTGAGGGAGAAGAGTGGGGGGAGAAGAGTGAGGGGAGAAGAGTGGGGGAGAAGAGGGGAGAAGAGTGGGGGAGAAGAGTGGGGAGAAGAGTGGGGGAGAAGAGTGGGGGAGAAGAGTGGGGGAGAAGAGTGGGGAGAAGAGTGGGGAGAGAGAGAAGAGTGGGGGAGAAGAGTGGGGGAGAAGAGTGGGGAGAAGAGTGGGGGAGAAGAGTGGGGGAGAAGAGTGGGGGAGAAGAGTGGGGAGAAGAGTGGGGGAGAAGAGTGGGGGAGAAGAGTGGGGGAGAAGAGTGGGGAGAAGAGTGGGGGAGAAGAGTGAGGGAGAAGAGTGGGGAGAAGAGTGGGGAGAAGAGTTGGGGAGAAGAGTGGGGAGAAGAGTGTGGGAGAAGAGTGGGGGAGAAGAGTGAGGGAGAAGAGTGGGGGAGAAGAGTGAGGGTGACGAGTGGGGAGAAGAGTGGGGAGAAGAGTGGGGGAGAAGAGTGGGGAGAAGAGTGGGGGAGAAGAGTGGGAGAAGAGTGGGGGAGAAGAGTGGGGGAGAAGAGTGGGGAGAAGAGTGGGGGAGAAGAGTGGGGGGAATAGTGGGGAGAAGAGTGGGGAGAAGAGTGGGGAGAAGAGAGTGGGGAGAAGAGTGGGGGAGAAGAGTGGGGGAGAAGAGTGGGGAGAAGAGTGGGGGAGAAGAGTGGGGGAGAAGAGTGGGGGAGAAGAGTGGGGGAGAAGAGTGGGGAGAAGAGTGGGGGGAGAAGAGTGGGGAGAAGAGTGGGGAGAAGAGTGGGGAGAGAGTGGGGAGAAGAGTGAGGGAGAAGAGTGGGGGAGAAGAGTGGGGGAGAAGAGTGGGGAGAAGAGTGAGGGAGAAGAGTGGGGGAGAAGCGTGAGGGAGAAGAGTGGGGGAGAAGAGTGAGGGAGACGAGTGGGGGAGAAGAGTGGGGGAGAAGAGTGGGGAGAGAGTGGGGAGAAGAGTGGGGAGAAGAGTGGGGGAGAAGAGTGGGGAGAAGAGTGGGGGAGAAGAGTGAGGGAGATGAGTGGGGGAGAAGAGTGGGGGAGAAGAGTGAGGGGAGAAGAGGGGGAGAAGAGTGAGGGAGAAGAGTGGGGTAGAAGAGTGGGGGAGAAGAGTGAGGGAGAAGAGTGGGGGAGAAGAGTCGGGGAGAAGAGTGAAGGGGGAGAAGAGTGGGGAGCGAGGGAGAAGAGTGGGGGAGAAGAGTGAGGGAGAAGAGTGGGGGAGAAGAGTGTGGTGGAGAAGAGTGGGGAGAAGAGTGGGGGAGAAGAGTGAGGGAGAAGAGTGGGGAGAAGAGTGGGGGAGAAGAGTGAGGGAGAAGAGTGGGGGAGAAGAGTAGGGGAGAAGAGTGGGGGAGAAGAGTGAGGGAGAAGAGTGGGGGAGAAGAGTGGGGGAGAAGAGTGGGGGAGAAGAGTGGGGGAGAAGAGTTGAGGGAGAAGAGTGGGGGGGAGAAGAGAGTGGGGGAGAAGAGGAGGGAGAACAGTGGGGGAGAAGAGTGGGGGAGAAGAGTGTGGGCGAAGAGTGGGGAGAAGAGTGGGGGAGAAGAGTGGGGGAGAAGAGTGTGGGAGAAGAGTGTGGGAGAAGAGTGGGGGAGAAGAGTGAGGGAGAAGAGTGGGGGAGAAGAGTGGGGGAGAAGAGTGAAGGAGAAGAGTGGGGGAGAAGAGTGGGGGAGAAGAGTGAGGGAGAAGAGTGGGGGAGAAGAGTGGTGGAGAAGAGTGGGGGAGAAGAGTGGGGGAGAAGAGTGAGGGAGAAGAGTGCGGGAGAAGCGTGGGGGAGAAGAGTCGGGGAGAAGAGTGGGGGAGAAGAGTGAGTGGGGGAGAAGAGTGGGGGAGAAGAGTGGGGGAGAAGAGTTTGGGGGAGAAGAGAGTGGGGGAGAACAGTGAGGGAGAAGAGTGGGGGAGAAGAGTGAGGGAGAAGAGTGGGGAGAAAAGTGGGGGAGAAGAGTGGGGGAGAAGAGTGAGGGAGAAGAGTGGGGGAGAAGAGTGAGGGAGAAGAGTGGGGGAGAAGAGTGAGGGAGAAGAGTGGGGAGAAGAGTGGGGGAGAAGAGTGAGGGAGAAGAGTGGGGGAGAAGAGTGGGGGAGAAGAGTGGGGGAGAAGAGTGAGGGAGAAGAGTGGGGGAGAAGAGTGAGGGAGAAGAGTGGGAGAGAAGAGTGGGGGAGAAGAGTGAGGGAGAAGAGTGTGGGAGAAGAGTGAGGGAGAAGAGTGGGGGAGAAGAGTGAGGGAGAAGAGTGGGGAGTGAGGGAGAAGAGTGGGGGAGAAGAGTGAGGGAGAAGAATGGGGAGAAGAGTGGGGGAGAAGAGTGAGGGAGAAGAGTGGGGGAGAAGAGTGAGGGAGAAGAGTGGGGGAGAAGAGTGAGGGAGAAGAGTGGGGGAGAAGAGTGGGGGAGAAGAGTGGGGGAGAAGAGTGGGGGAGAAGAGTGAGGGAGAAGAGTGGGGGAGAAGAGTGGGGGAGAAGAGTGGGGGGAGAAGAGTGAGGGAGAAGAAGAGTGGGGGAGAAGAGTGGGGGAGAAGAGTGAGGGAGAAGAGTGGTGGAGAAGAGTGGGGGAGAAGAGTGAGGGAGAAGAGTGAGGGAGAAGAGTGGGGGAGAAGATTGGGGGAGAAGAGTGAGGGAGAAGAGTGGGGGAGAAGAGTAGGGGAGAAGAGTGGGGGAGAAGAGTGAGGGAGAAGAGTGGGGGAGAAGAGTGGGGGAGAAGAGTGGGGGAGAAGAGTGGGGGAGAAGAGTGGGGGAGAAGAGTTTGGGGGAGAAGAGAGTGGGGGAGAACAGTGAGGGAGAAGAGTGGGGGAGAAGAGTGAGGGAGAAGAGTGAGGGAGAAGAGTGGGGGAGAAGAAGAGTGAATTAATAAATTCTTTAGCATAACGTGTGTTGGAAAAGAGAAAAAGAGGAATCTAATAGAAGGACAAAGAGAAAATAAAAAAGATTAAAGAAAGCCAAGGAGTAAGAAGTAAATAAGTGAGTTAGTGTTGACGGTGGTCCAGAATGTAGACAACACTGAAGTTAGGTTGAAGCTGACCGGTTGAGTTATTCTCCAGTTATCGCTCACACTCCAACAACAATGTCCTTCAAGGGGGAGCTGGACAGACACCTAAAATCAGTACTTGATCAGCAGGGCTGTGGTTCATACGTTGGACTACGTGCAGGCAGCAGTAACAGCCTTGTTGATCAGGCACTGATCCACTGCGAGGACTGGTCAAGGACCGGGCCGCGGGGGGCGCTGACCCCCGGAACACCCTCCAGGTAGACTCTCATTTTCATAATATTGGTAGAATTACTGACAATATGGCGGGAAGAAGAACCCAAGTGTAACTAATGTCACAGTTTATTGTGGCAACGTTTCGGTCTCCAGGAGCTTTGTCAAAGCTCCTGGAGACCGAAACGTTATCACAATAAAATGTCACATTAGTTGCCCCTGTGTTCTTTTACCTAACATTTTCCTAATATATATATATATATATATATATATATATATATATATATATATATATATATATATATATATATATATATATATATATATATATATATATCAGTCATTAAAGTTTGAAGCCGATCGGAAGCACCATGCCTGAATTCCTTCACTGAATAAAACTTACACTTTAAACTTTACAAATTAACACTGGTATACTCCGGTGTCTCTCTGTTTTTTCTGTAGGATTCTCCGGTATTGAAAGTTTGAAGCCGATCGGACGAGGCGTTATTAAGTTATAAAGAAAACTTTACGGGAAGGGGAAAAAATCATCCAACCACTGAATGGAACCGCTTAATTGGAACATTTAATGGAACCGCTTAATGGGAGCACTTCGAAGATATCTAAATAGTTACTAATCAAAACTGTGGAATATAAAGGAATATTTTAATACAGTACCTGACAACCTGGTTAACTGGAAGACTCAGGAGCGAGTCCTGGTTGCCCACTGTTTGTGGCTGCTTCATTGTTTGGTTGGTTAATTGGGTTTCAAGCCTATCGACTACTCGAGGGTCATCAAGGTTGCACGTCACTTGGTCACCACCAGTCAAGAATATTTTAATACTTAAGATGTGAATTAAAAGTATATTTTCACTAACACTGAGACATACACCTCAGTGTTACTAACACTGAGACATACACCTCAGTGTTACTAACACTGAGACATACACCTCAGTGTTACTAACACTGAGACATACACCTCAGTGTTACTAACACTGAGACATACACCTCAGTGTTACTAACACTGAGACATACACCTCAGTGTTACTGAGACATACACCTCAGTGTTACTAACACTGAGACATACACCTCACAGTGTTACTAACACTGAGACATACACCTCAGTGTTACTGAGACATACACCTCAGTGTTACTAACACTGAGACATACACCTCAGTGTTACTGAGACATACACCTCAGTGTTACTAACACTGAGACATACACCTCAGTGTTACTAACACTAAGACATACACCTCAGTGTTACTGAGACATACACCTCAGTGTTACTAACACTGAGACATACACCTCAGTGTTACTGAGACATACACCTCAGTGTTACTAACACTGAGACATACACCTCAGTGTTACTGAGACATACACCTCAGTGTTACTAACACTGAGACATACACCTCAGTGTTACTAACACTAAGACATACACCTCAGTGTTACTGAGACATACACCTCAGTGTTACTAACACTGAGACATACACCTCAGTGTTACTAACACTGAGACATACACCTTAGTGGTACTAACACTGAGACATACACCTTAGTGGTACTAACACTGAGACATACACCTCAGTGTTACTAACACTGAGACATACACCTCAGTGTTACTAACACTGAGACATACACCTTAGTGGTACTAACACTGAGACATACACCTCACAGTGTTACTAACACTGAGACATACACCTCACAGTGTTACTAACACTGAGACATACACCTCTCAGTGTTATTAACACTGAGACATACACCTCACAGTGTTACTAACACTGAGACATACACCTCTCAGTGTTATTAACACTGAGACATACACCTCACAGTGTTATTAACACTGAGACATACACCTCACAGTGTTACTAACACTGAGACATACACCTCTCAGTGTTATTAACACTGAGACATACACCTCACAGTGTTATTAACACTGAGACATACACCTCACAGTGTTACTAACACTGAGACATACACCTCACAGTGTTATTAACACTGAGACATACACCTCACAGTGTTACTAACACTGAGACATACACCTCTCAGTGTTATTAACACTGAGACATACACCTCTCAGTGTATATACACTGAGGGATATACACCTCTCAGTATATATATACTGAGAGATATATACCTCTCAGTGTATATACACTGAGAGACATACATCTCTCAGTGTGTATACACTGAGACATACACCTCTTAGTGTGTATACACTGGAAGACATACACCTCTCAGTGTACATACACTGAGAGACAAACACCTCTCAGTGTACATACACTGAGAGACAAACACCTCTCAGTGTACATACACTGAGAGACAAACACCTCTCAGTGTACATACACTGAGAGACACCTCTCAGTGTACATACACTGAGAGACAAACACCTCTCAGTGTACATACACTGAGAGACACCTCTCAGTGTACATACACTGCGAGTGGCAGGGTCGTTGATCAACCTTGGTATATGTGGTGTTGTTTGGTATTAGACTTGGTGGTGTTGTTCCTGGTGTGGTCACTCGGCCTTCCTCAGCCCTACCACCTCATCTCTCACTGTCTCCTACCTTCCTGGTTGCACCCACTGTGCACCCTTCCTGGGGGAAGCCACAGTCAGTCACCATTCTGCAAGGGTTTCCTCTCTTCCTTCCTCACCTTCATGGGGAGGTATCCCTCATGCTGATTAGTGCGGAACACGAATACGGAACACATCTTTTTTTCGTAAATTATCAACACCGTCGCCTAGCACGGAACTGGTGAGAGGACAACACTGGTTCTTACATTCCTTAATGCTCACACTGTTCCCCATATACTTCAGTTTAGCTAAGATGCTGTGGTAGTATGTAGACTAGGAATCTGTAGACTAGAAACCTATAGACTAGGAATATGTAAATTAGATACCTGTAGACTAGGAATCTGTAGATTAGATACCTGTAGACTAGGAATCTGTAGATTAGATACCTGTAGACTAAGTACATGCTAATGAACCTGGATACTAGGAGTAATTTCCTTGTAAAGATTCTGAGTCAAGTCTTCGTCTTTACGGCTGGTCAGAATATATCAGCAGGTGTGAGATGATAAATTTGTTCAGGTCGAGGTACACATCAGTAGTTACACATATTATCATACATAGTTACATAAATTATCATACATATTACCAGTCATGTATATAATTGTTGCTAGGTGGGTGGCGACTGTTGTATTAACCAGCTGGGGGTATCTGGCGGCTTACTGGAGTACCTGGCGGCTTGCTGTGGTATCTGGCGGCTTACTGGAGTACCTGGCGGCTTGCTGTGGTATCTGGCGGCTTACTGGAGTACCTGGCGGCTTGCTGTGGTATCTGGCGGCTTACTGGAGTACCTGGCGGCTTGCTGTGGTATCTGGCGGCTTACTGGAGTACCTGGCGGCTTGCTGTGGTATCTGGCGGCTTACTGGAGTACCTGGCGGCTTGCTGTGGTATCTGGCGGCTTACTGGAGTACCTGGCGGCTTGCTGTGGTATCTGGCGGCTTACTGGAGTACCTGGCGGCTTGCTGTGGTATCTGGCGGCTTACTGGGGTACCTGGCGGCTTGCTGGGGTACCTGGGGCTTGCTGGGGTATCTGGCGGCTTACTGGAGTACCTGGCGGCTTACTGGAGTACCTGGCGGCTTACTGGAGTACCTGGCGGCTTGCTGTGGTATCTGGCGGCTTACTGGAGTACCTGGCGGCTTGCTGTGGTATCTGGCGGCTTACTGGAGTACCTGGCGGCTTGCTGTTGTATCTGGCGGCTTGCTGGGGTACATGGCGGCTTACTGGAGTACCTGGCGGCTTGCTGGGGTACCTGGCGGCTTGCTGGGGTACCTGGCGGCTTACTGGAGTACCTGGCGGCTTGCTGTGGTATCTGGCGGCTTACTGGAGTACCTGGCGGCTTGCTGTGGTATCTGGCGGCTTACTGGGGTACCTGGCGGCTTGCTGGGGTACCTGGCGGCTTGCTGTGGTATCTGGCGGCTTACTGGGGTACCTGGCGGCTTACTGGGGTACCTGGCGGCTTGCTGGGGTACCTGGCGGCTTGCTGGGGTATCTGGCAGCTTACTGGAGTACCTGGCGGCTTGCTGTGGTATCTGGCGGCTTATCGGGGTACCTGGCGGCTTGCTGGGGTACCTGGCGGCTTGCTGGGGTATCTGGCAGCTTACTGGAGTACCTGGCGGCTTGCTGGGGTACCTGGCGGCTTTCTGGGGTACCTGGCGGCTTGCTGGGGTACCAGGCGGCTTGCTGGGGTACCTGGCGGCTTACTGGAGTACCTGGCGGCTTACTGGAGTACCTGGCGGCTTGCTGGGATATCTGGCGGCTTACTGGAGTACCTGGCGGCTTGCTGTGGTATCTGGCGGCTTATTGGCGTACCTGGCGGCTTGCTGGGGTACCTGGCGGCTTACTGGGGTATATGGCGGCTTACTGGGGTATCTGGCGGCTTACTGGAGTACCTGGCGGCTTGCTGGGGTACCTGGCGGCTTGCTGGGATACCTGGCGGCTTGCTGGAGTACCAGGCGGCTTGCTGGGGTACCTGGCGGCTTGCTGGGGTACCTGGCGGCTTACTGGGGTACCTGGAGGCTTGCTGGGGTATCTGGCGGCTTGCTGGGGTACCTGGCGGCTTACTGGGGTACCTGGCGGCTTGCTGGGGTACCTGGCGGCTTGCTGGGGTACCTGGCGGCTTGCTGGGGTATCTGGCGGCTTTCTGGGGTACCTGGCGGTTTGCTGGGGTACCTGGCGGCTTACTGGAGTACCTGGCGGCTTGCTGGGGTACCTGGCGGCTTGCTGGGATACCTGGCGGCTTGCTGAAGTACCAGGCGGCTTGCTGGGGTACCTGGCGGCTTGCTGGGGTACCTGGCGGCTTACTAGGGTACCTGGCGGCTTGCTGGGGTATCTGGCGGCTTGCTGGGGTACCTGGCGGCTTACTGGGGTACCTGGCGGCTTGCTGGGGTACCTGGCGGCTTGCTGGGGTACCTGGCGGCTTACTGGGGTACCTGGCGGCTTTCTGGGGTATCTGGCGGCTTTCTGGGGTACCTGGCGGCTTGCTGGGGTACCTGGCGGCTTGCTGGGGTACCTGGCGGCTTGTTGGGTATCTGGCGGCTTACTGGGGTACCTGGCGGCTTGCTGGGGTATCTGGCGGCTTACTGGGGTACCTGGCGGCTTGCTGGGGTACCTGGCGGCTTGCTGGGTTATCTGGCGGCTTACTGGGGTATCTTGCGGCTTGAAGATGTATCTGGCGGCTTGCTGGGGTATCTGGCAGCTTACTGGGGTATCTGGCGGCTTACTGGGGTACCTGGCGGCTTGCTGGGGTACCTGGCGGCTTACTGGGGTACCTGGCGGCTTGCTGGGGTATCTGGCGTCTTACTGGAGTACCTGGCGGCTTGCTGGGGTATCTAGCGGCTTACTGGGGTACCTGGCGGCTTGCTGGGGTATCTGGCGGCTTACTGGGGTACCTGGCGGCTTGCTGGGGTATCTAGCGGCTTACTGGGGTACCTGGCGGCTTGCTGGGGTATCTGGCGGCTTACTGGGGTACCTGGCGGTTTTCTGGGGTATCTGGCGGCTTACTGGGGTACCTGGCGGCTTGCTGGGGTATCTGGCGGCTTACTGGGGTACCTGGCGGCTTGCTGGGGTATCTGGCGGCTTTCTGGGGTACCTGGCGGCTTGCTGGGGTACCTGGCGGCTTGCTGGGGTACCTGGCGGTTTTCTGGGGTATCTGGCGGCTTACTGGGGTACCTGGCGGCTTGCTGGGGTATCTGGCGGCTTACTGGGGTACTTGGCGGCTTGCTGGGGTACCTGGCGGCTTGCTGGGGTATCTGGCGGCTTACTGGGGTATCTGGCGGCTTGATGGGGGATCTGGCGGCTTGCTGGGGTATCTGGCGGCTTGCTGGGGTATCTGGCGGCTTACTGGGGTATCTGGCGGCTTACTGGGGTATCTGGCGGCTTACTGGGGTATCTGGCGGCTTGCTGGAGTACCTGGCGGCTTGCTGGGGTATCTGACGGCTTACTGGAGTACCTGGCGGCTTGCTGGGGTATCTGGCGGCTTACTGGGGTATCTGGCGGCTTGCTGGGGTATCTCGCGGCTTACTGGAGTACCTGGCGGCATGCTGGGGTATCTGGCGGTTTACTGGAGTACCTGGCGGCTTGCTGGGGTATCTGGCGGCTTACTGGGGTATCTGGCGGCTTACTGGGGTATCTGGCGGCTTGCTGGAGTACCTGGCGGCTTGCTGGGGTATCTGACGGCTTACTGGAGTACCTGGCGGCTTGCTGGGGTATCTGGCGGCTTACTGGGGTATCTGGCGGCTTGCTGGGGTATCTCGCGGCTTACTGGAGTACCTGGCGGCATGCTGGGGTATCTGGCGGTTTACTGGAGTACCTGGCGGCTTGCTGGGGTATCTGGCGGCTTACTGGGGTATCTGGCGGCTTGCTGGAGTACCTGGCGGCTTGCTGGGGTATCTGGCGGCTTACTGGAGTATCTGGCGGCTTTCTGGGGTATCTGGCGGCTTACTGGGGTATCTGGCGGCTTGTTGGAGTATCTGGCGGCTTGCTGGGGTATCTGGCGGCTTACTGGAGTACCTGGCGGCTTGCTGGGGTATCTGGCGGCTTACTGAGGTATCTGGCGGCTTGCTGGAGTACCTGGCGGCTTGCTGGGGTATCTGGCGGCTTACTGGGGTATTTGGCGGCTTACTGGGCTATCTGGCGGCTTACTGGGCTATCTGGCGGCTTACTGGAGTACCTGGCGGCTTGCTGGGGTATCTGGAGGATTACTGGAGTACCTGGCTGCTTGCTGGGGTATCTGGCGGCTTACTGGAGTACCTGGCGGCTTGCTGGGGTATCTGGCGACATACTGGAGTACCTGGCGGCTTGCTGGGGTATCTGTCTGCTTACTGGGGTATCTGGCGGCTTGCTGGAGTACCTGGCGGCTTGCTGGGGTATCTGGCGGCTTACTGGAGTACCTGACGGCTTGCTGGGGTATCTGGCGGCTTGCTGGGGTATCTGGCGGCTTACTGGGGTATCTGGCGGCTTGCTGGAGTACCTGGCGGCTTGCTGGGGTATCTGGAGGCTTACTGGAGTACCTGGCGGCTTGCTGGGGTATCTGGCGGCTTACTGGGGTATCTGGCGGCTTGCAGGAGTACCTGGCGCCTTGCTGGGGTATCTGGCGGCTTACTGGGGTATCTGGCAGCTTACTGGGGTATCTGGCGGCTTGCTGGAGTACCTGGCGGCTTGCTGGGGTATCTGGCGGCTTACTGGGGTATCTGGCGGCTTACTGGAGTACCTGGCGGCTTGCTGGGGTATCTGGCGGCTTACTGGAGTACCTGGCGGCTTGCTGGGGTATCTGGCGGCTTACTGGGGTATCTGGCGGCTTGCTGGGGTATCTGGCGGCTTACCTGGGTATATGGCGGCTTGCTGGAGTACCTGGCGGCTTGCTGGGGTATCTGGCGGCTTACTGGGGTATCTGGCGGCTTGCTAGAGTACCTGGCGGCTTGCTGGTGTATCTGGCGACTTGCTGGGGTATCTGGCGGCTTACTGGAGTACCTGGCGGCTTGCTGGGGTGTCTGGCGGCTTACTGGAGAACCTGGCGGCTTGCTGGGGTATCTGGCGGCTTACTGGAGTACCTGGCGGCTTGCTGGGGTATCTGGCGGCTTGCTGGGGTATCTGGCGGCTTGCTGGGGTATCTTGCGGCTTACTGGGGTATCTGGCGGCTTACTGGGGTATCTGGCGGCTTGCTGGACTACCTGGCGGCTTGCTGGGGTATCTGGCGGCTTACTGGAGTACCTGGCGGCTTGCTGGGGTATCTGGCGGCTTACTGGGGTATCTGGCGGCTTGCTGGGGTATCTGGCGGCTTACTGGAGTACCTGGCGGCTTGCTGGGGTATCTGGCTGCTTACTGGGGTATCTGGCGGCTTGCTGGAGTACCTGGCGGTTTGCTGGGATATCTGGCGGCTTACTGGAGTACCTGGCGGCTTGCTGGGGTATCTGGCGGCTTACTGGGGTATCTGGCGGCTTGCTGGAGTACCTGGCGGCTTCCTGGGGTATCTGGGGGCTTACTGGGGTATCTGGCGGCTTGCTGGAGTACCTGGCCTCTTGCTGGGGTATCTGGCGGCTTGCTGGGGTATCTGGCGGCTTGCTGGGGTATCTGGCGGCTTACTGGAGTATCTGGCGGCTTACTGGGGTATCTGGCGGCTTGCTGGAGTACCTGGCGGCTTGCTGGGGTATCTGGCGGCTTACCGGAGTACCTGGCGGCTTGCTGGGGTATCTGGCGGCTTACTGGGGTATCTGGCGGCTTGCTGGAGTACCTGGCGGCTTGCTGGGGTATCTGGCGGCTTACTGGGGTATCTGGCGGCTTGCTGGGGTATCTGGCGGCTTGCTGGGGTATCTGGCGGCTTACTGGGGTATCTGGCGGCTTGCTGGGGTATCTGGCGGCTTACTGGGGTATCTGCCGGCTTACTGGGGTATCTGGCGGCTTGCTGGTGTATCTGGCGGCTTGCTGGGGTATCTGGCGGCTTACTGGGGTATCTGGCGGCTTGCTGGGGTATCTGGCGGCTTACTGGGGTATCTGGCGGCTTGCTGGAGTACCTGGCGGCTTGCTGGGGTATCTATCGGCTTACTTGGGTATCTGGCGGCTTGCTGGAGTACCTGGCGTCTTGCTGGGGTATCTGGCGGCTTTCTGGAGTACCTGGCGGCTTGCTGGGGTATCTGGCGGCTTACTGGGGTATCTGGCGGCTTGCTGGGGTATCCGGCGGCTTACTGGAGTACCTGGCGGCTTTCTGGGGTATCTGGCGGCTTACTGGGGTATCTGGCGGCTTGCTGGAGTACCTGGCGGCTTGCTGGGGTATCTGGCGGCTTACTGGAGTACCTGGCGGCTTGCTGGTGTATCTGGCGGCTTACTGGGGTATCTGGCGGCTTGCTGGAGTACCTGGCGGCTTGCTGGGGTATCTGGCGGCTTACTGGGGTATCTGGCGGCTTGCTGGGGTATCTGGCGGCTTGCTGGGGTATCTGGCGGCTTACTGGGGTATCTGTCGGCTTACTGGGGTATCTGGCGGCTTGCTGGGGTAGCTGGCGGCTTTCTGGGGTAACTGGCGGCTTACTGGGGTACCTGGCGGCTTGCTGGGGTATCTGGCGGCTTTCTGGGGTACCTGGGGGCTTGCGGGGGTACCTGGCAGCTTACTGGAGTACCTGGCGGCTTGCTGGGGTACCTGGCGGCTTGCTGGGATACCTGGCGGCTTGCTGGGGTACCTGGCGGCTTGCTGGGGTACCTGGCGGCTTACTAGGGTACCTGGCGGCTTGCTGGGGTATCTGGCGGCTTGCTGGGGTACCTGGCGGCTTACTGGGGTACCTGGCGGCTTGCTGGGGTACCTGGCGGCTTGCTGGGGTACCTGGCGGCTTACTGGGGTACCTGGCGGCTTGCTGGGGTATCTGGCGGCTTTCTGGGGTACCTGGCGGCTTGCTGGGGTACCTGGCGGCTTGCTGGGGTACCTGGCGGCTTGTTGGGGTATCTGGCGGCTTACTGGGGTACCTGGCGGCTTGCTGGGGTATCTGGCGGCTTACTGGGGTACCTGGCGGCTTGCTGGGGTACCTGGCGGCTTGCTGGGTTATCTGGCGGCTTACTGGGGTATCTTGCTGCTTGATGATGTATCTGGCGGCTTGCTGGGGTATCTGGCGGCTTACTGGGGTATCTGGCGGCTTACTGGGGTACCTGGCGGCTTGCTGGGGTATCTGGCGGCTTACTGGAGTACCTGGCGGCTTGCTGGGGTATCTAGCGGCTTACTGGGGTACCTGGCGGCTTGCTGGGGTATCTGGCGGCTTGCTGGGGTATCTGGCGGCTTACTGGGGTACCTGGCGGCTTACTGGGGTATCTGGCGGCTTACTGGGGTACCTGGCGGCTTGCTGGGGTATCTGGCGGCTTTCTGGGGTACCTGGCGGCTTGCTGGGGTACCTGGCGGCTTGCTGGGGTATCTGGCGGCTTACTGGGGTACCTGGCGGCTTGCTGGGGTATCTGGCGGCTTTCTGGGGTACCTGGCGGCTTGCTGGGGTACCTGGCGGCTTTCTGGGGTACCTGGCGGCTTGCTGGGGTACCTGGCGGCTTGCTGGGGTATCTGGCGTGTTGCAACCCCTGAATGGGTTACAATGATTATCATGTATATATAATGTATATTACCTTTTCATTTAATTATACATTGCTTATATTTGCGATAATAGTTAAATCGTAAATGTATGACTTTATATTATTATTTGACTATTATATTGTTATTTAGCTTATGTTGTTAGGATGTATATAAAATGTGCTCAGTTAGGCTTGATTGTCAAACTACTGTAATTATCGCTTGTCGCTCGTTATACTGCCGGCTTCTGAGCTGCAGTTGTCCACGTAGCTATCACGTGATCGAGGGGGGGGTGTCCTCACCTCTCGTGAAATTGTCAGTCTGCTGGAGACTCGCTTGCTGGTTGGACAGATTGTCTGTCTGACAGTCTGCTGGAGACTCGCTTGGTGGTTGGACAGATTGTCTGTCTCATTATTCTTGTTAGTTCTGTAGAACTTTGTTCACAGAACATTGTATAGACTTTGTGATTTTCGACGTTGTACTGAGGTTGTGTGTCGCTTAGACACTCTGAATATCTCAGGTCCTTAGCTATAGCTTCTAACCTAATTTTGTACTGGTTCCTGTGTATTGTCACAGTCACAGTTTTTCCTATGCTGAACATAGTATTATGGGAGCTTTGTAACTTTTGTGGAGGATCTGCAGATGGTCCCTACTTAGTGTCGTTATATTATCTCCAGCTGTATAGCCCTTGTGGCTTAGCGCTTCTTTTTGATTATAATAATAATATATTATCTCCTGATTCTGTGTCGCAGTCGCTTGATATTGCATTGCTATTGGGCTTAGCATTCTTTGTTGTTCAAGCAGACTGTTCGGGTTGCCAGTCGGTCAATAAGTTAGTTTATTTGAGGACTTTGTCAGTCACTTGTTTAAGTCTTATTCGAGTCTTGAGACATAGTTAACTACTTAAGAGCACTTACACGCATACACACTTACTTGTACATATTTGTAATATCTTATTAAATGTTAATGTACCTGATGGTACTTAAGAATTATAAATGTGATATGTGCTTTCAGCACAATAATATTGAACTCGAGAGACTGATTTTATTTTGATTGCTGTAATTAATTTAATTTGATAATATACCTCTAGACGACTTACTACTTAATAAATTTATTAAATTTTAATTTCTCTAGTTAGTAGCCTACCAGTTGTAATCCTAAAGCACTATTGAACCATACTGAATTTTAATGGATAATTGGACAAGGATACTGACTACTTGTTACGAAAACCCAGTAACAGGCTGGATGCTAGAAGGGCAGTCCTTTCTAGTATTCACTGGAGATCTCTAAGCTTTTAGAATCGCGTTTTTTGTAACAGCGGCTTACTGGGGTACCTGGCGGCTTGCTGGGGTATCTGGCGGCTTGCTGGGGTATCTGGCGGCTTACTGGGGTACTTGGCGGCTTGCTGGGGTAACTTGCGGCTTGCTGGGGTATCTGGCGGCTTACTGGGGTATCTGGCGGCTTGATGGGGTATCTGGCGGCTTGCTGGGGTATCTGGCGGCTTGCTGGGGTATCTGGCGGCTTACTGGGGTATCTGGCGGCTTGCTGGAGTACCTGGCGGCTTGCTGGGGTATCTGGCGGCTTACTGGAGTATCTGGCGGCTTACTGGGGTATCTGGCGGCTTGCTGGGGGATCTGGCGGCTTGCTGGGGTATCTGGCGGCTTACTGGGGTATCTGGCGGCTTGCTGGGGTATCTGGCGGCTTACTGGGGTATCTGGCGGCTTGCTGGGGTATCTCGCGGCTTACTGGAGTACCTGGCGGCATGCTGGGGTATCTGGCGGTTTACTGGAGTACCTGGCGGCTTGCTGGGGTATCTGGCGGCTTACTGGGGTATCTGGCGGCTTGATGGGGTATCTGGCGGCTTGCTGGGGTATCTGGCGGCTTGCTGGGGTATCTGGCGGCTTACTGGGGTATCTGGCGGCTTGCTGGAGTACCTGGCGGCTTGCTGGGGTATCTGGCGGCTTACTGGGGTATCTGGCGGCTTACTGGGGTATCTGGCGGCTTGCTGGAGTACCTGGCGGCTTGCTGGGGTATCTGGCGGCTTACTGGAGTACCTGGCGGCTTGCTGGGGTATCTGGCGGCTTACTGGGGTATCTGGCGGCTTGCTGGGGTATCTCGCGGCTTACTGGAGTACCTGGCGGCATGCTGGGGTATCTGGCGGTTTACTGGAGTACCTGGCGGCTTGCTGGGGTATCTGGCGGCTTACTGGGGTATCTGGCGGCTTGGTGGAGTACCTGGCGGCTTGCTGGGGTATCTGGCGGCTTACTGGAGTACCTGGCGGCTTTCTGGGGTATCTGGCGGCTTACTGGGGTATCTGGCGGCTTGTTGGAGTATCTGGCGGCTTGCTGGGGTATCTGGCGGCTTACTGGAGTACCTGGCGGCTTGCTGGGGTATCTGGCGGCTTACTGAGGTATCTGGCGGCTTGCTGGAGTACCTGGCGGCTTGCTGGGGTATCTGGCGGCTTACTGGGGTATCTGGCGACTTACTCGGGTATCTGTCTGCTTGCTGGAGTACCTGGCGGCTTCCTGGGGTATTTGGCGGCTTACTGGGCTATCTGGCGGCTTACTGGAGTACCTGGCGGCTTGCTGGGGTATCTGGAGGCTTACTGGAGTACCTGGCTGCTTGCTGGGGTATCTGGCGGCTTACTGGAGTACCTGGCGGCTTGCTGGGGTATCTGGCGACTTACTGGAGTACCTGGCGGCTTGCTTGGGTATCTGGCTGCTTACTGGGGTATCTGGCGGCTTGCTGGAGTACCTGGCGGCTTGCTGGGGTATCTGGCGGCTTACTGGAGTACCTGACGGCTTGCTGGGGTATCTGGCGGCTTGCTGGGGTATCTGGCGGCTTACTGGGGTATCTGGCGGCTTGCTGGAGTACCTGGCGGCTTACTGGAGTACCTGGCGGCTTGCTGGGGTATCTGGCGGCTTACTGGAGTACCTGGCGGCTTACTGGGGTATCTGGCGGCTTACTGGGGTATCTGGCGGCTTGCTGGGGTATCTGGCGGCTTACCTGGGTATATGGCGGCTTGCTGGAGTACCTGGCGGCTTGCTGGGGTATCTGGCGGCTTACTGGGGTATCTGGCGGCTTGCTAGAGTACCTGGCGGCTTGCTGGTGTATCTGGCGGCTTACTGGAGTACCTGGCGGCTTGCTGGGGTGTCTGGCGGCTTACTGGAAAACCTGGCGGCTTGCTTGGGTATCTGGCGGCTTACTGGAGTACCTGGCGGCTTGCTGGGGTATCTGGCGGCTTGCTGGGGTATCTGGCGGCTTGCTGGGGTATCTGGCGGCTTGCTGGGGTATCTGGCGGCTTACTGGAGTACCTGGCGGCTTGCTGGGGTATCTGGCGGCTTACTGGGGTATCTGGCGGCTTGCTGGAGTACCTGGCGGTTTGCTGGGGTATCTGGCGGCTTACTGGAGTACCTGGCGGCTTGCTGGGGTATCTGGCGGCTTACTGGGGTATCTGGCGGCTTGCTGGAGTACCTGGCGGCTTGCTGGGGTATCTGGCGGCTTACTGGGGTATCTGGCGGCTTGCTGGAGTACCTGGCCTCTTGCTGGGGTATCTGGCGGCTTACTTGAGTACCTGGCGGCTTGCTGGGGTATCTGGCGGCTTGCTGGGGTATCTGGCGGCTTACTGGAGTACCTGGCGGCTTGCTGGGGTATCTGGCGGCTTACTGGGGTATCTGGCGGCTTGCTGGAGTACCTGGCGCCTTGCTGGGGTATCTGGCGGCTTACTGGGGTATCTGGCGGCTTACTGGAGTACCTGGCGGCTTGCTGGGGTATCTGGCGGGTTACTGGGGTATCTGGCGGCTTGCTGGGGTATCTGGCGGCTTACCTGGGTATCTGGCGGCTTGCTGGAGTACCTGGCGGCTTGCTGGGGTATCTGGCGGCTTACTGGGGTATCTGGCGGCTTGCTAGAGTACCTGGCGGCTTGCTGGTGTATCTGGCGGCTTGCTGGGGTATCTGGCGGCTTACTGGAGTACCTGGCGGCTTGCTGGGGTATCTGGCGGCTTGCTGGGGTATCTGGCGACTTACTGGAGTACCTGGCGGCTTGCTTGGGTATCTGGCGGCTTACTGGAGTACCTGGCGGCTTGCTGGGGTATCTGGCGGCTTGCTGGGGTATCCGGCGGCTTGCTGGGGTATCTTGCGGCTTACTGGGGTATCTGGCGGCTTACTGGGGTATCTGGAGGCTTGCTGGACTACCTGGCGGCTTGCTGGGGTATCTGGCGACTTACTGGAGTACCTGGCGGCTTGCTGGGGTATCTGGCGGCTTACTGGGGTATCTGGCGGCTTGCTGGGGTATCTGGCGGCTTACTGGAGTACCTGGCGGCTTGCTGGGGTATCTGGCGGCTTACTGGGGTATCTGGCGGCTTGCTGGAGTACCTGGCGGCTTGCTGGGGTATCTGGCGGCTTACTGGAGTACCTAGCGGCTTGCTGGGGTATCTGGCGGCTTACTGGGGTATCTGGCGGCTTGCTGGAGTACCTGGCGGCTTGCTGGGGTATCTGGCGGCTTACTGGGGTATCTGGCGGCTTGCTGGAGTACCTGGCCTCTTGCTGGGGTATCTGGCGGCTTTCTTGAGTACCTGGCGGCTTTCTGGTGTATCTGGCGGCTTGCTGGGGTATCTGGCGGCTTGCTGGGGTATCTGGCGGCTTACTGGAGTATCTGGCGGCTTACTGGGGTATCTGGCGGCTTGCTGGAGTACCTGGTGGCTTGCTGGGGTATCTGGCGGCTTACCGGAGTACCTGGCGGCTTGCTGGGGTATCTGGCGGCTTACTGGGGTATCTGGCGGCTTGCTGGAGTACCTGGCGGCTTGCTGGGGTATCTGGCGGCTTACTGGGGTATCTGGCGGCTTGCTGGGGTATCTGGCGGCTTGCTGGGGTATCTTGCGGCTTACTGGGGTATCTGGCGGCTTACTGGGGTATCTGGCGGCTTGCTGTGGTATCTGGCGGCTTACTGGGGTATCTGCCGGCTTACTGGGGTATCTGGCGGCTTGCTGGTGTATCTGGCGGCTTGCTGGGGTATCTGGCGGCTTACTGGGGTATCTGGCGGCTTGCTGGGGTATCTGGCGGCTTACTGGGGTATCTGGCGGCTTGCTGGAGTACCTGGCGGCTTGCTGGGGTATCTATCGGCTTACTTGGGTATCTGGCGGCTTGCTGGAGTACCTGGCCTCTTGCTGGGGTATCTGGCGGCTTTCTGGAGTACCTGGCGGCTTGCTGGGGTATCTGGCGGCTTACTGGGGTATCTGGCGGCTTGCTGGGGTATCTGGCGGCTTACTGGAGTACCTGGCGGCTTTCTGGGGTATCTGGCGGCTTACTGGGGTATCTGGCGGCTTGCTGGAGTACCTGGCGGCTTGCTGGGGTATCTGGCGGCTTACTGGAGTACCTGTCGGCTTGCTGGTGTATCTGGCGGCTTACTGGGGTATCTGGCGGCTTGCTGGAGTATCTGGCGGCTTGCTGGGGTATCTGGCGGCTTACTGGGGTATCTGGCGGCTTGCTGGGGTATCTGGCGGCTTTCTGGAGTATCTGGCGGCTTACTGGGGTATCTGGCGGCTTACTGGGGTATCTGGCGGCTTGCTGGGGTATCTGGCGGCTTGCTGGGGTATCTGGCGGCTTACTGGGGTATCTGGCGGCTTGCTGGGGTATCTGGCGGCTTTCTGGGGTATCTGGCAGCCAGGTGGGGGTATCTGGCTGCTTGCTGGGGTATCTGGCGGCTTGCTGGGGTATCTGGGGGCCAGCTGTGGGTATCTGGCTGCTTGCTGGGGTATCTGGCGGCTTGCTGGGGTATCTGGGATATATGGTGACTTGCTGGGGTATTTGGGGGCCAGCTGGGGGTATCTGGCGGCTAGCTGGGGTATCTGGCGTCTTGTTGGGGTATCTGGCTGCTTGCTGGGGTATCTGGCGCCTTGCTGGGGTATCTGGCGGCTTGCTGGGGTATCTGGCTGCTTGCTGGGGTATCTGGCGCCTTGCTGGGGTATCTGGCGGCTTGCTGGGGTATCTGGCGGCTTGCTGGGGTATCTGGCGGCATACCTGGGTATCTGGCGGCCAGCTGGGGGTGTATGGCTGCTTGCTGGGGTACCTGGCGGCATACCTGGGTTTCTGGGGGCCAACTGGGGGTATCTGGCTGCTTGCTGGGGTATCTGGCGGCTTGCTGGGGTATCTGGCGGCTTACTGGGGTATCTGGCGGCCAGCTGGGTGTGTATGGCTGCTTGCTGGGGTATCTGGCGGCATACATGGGTTTCTGGGGGCCAACTGGGGGTATCTGACGGCTTGCTGGGGTATCAGGCGGCTTACTGGGGTATCTGGCGGCTTACTGAGGTATCTTGGGGCCAGCTGGGGGTATCTGGCTGCTTGCTGGGGTATCTGGCGGCTTTCTGGGGTATCTGGCGGTCAGCTGGGGTATCTGTCGGCCATCTGGGGTATCTGGCGACTTGCTGGGGTATCTAGCTGCCAGTTGGACTATCTAGCGGCCAGCTGGGGTATCAAGCGGCCAGTTGGGCATCTGGTCTTGAGAGGACGCTGTCTAGTCTTGTTTCTGTTGAGTGTCAGATCACAGTCGTGAAGGGAACACTACAAGTGTCAGATCACAGTCGTGAAGGGAACACTACAAGTGTCAGATCACGGTGGTGAAGGGAACACTACAAGTGTCAGATCACGGTGGTGAAGGGAACACTACAAGTGTCAGATCACAGTCGTGAAGGGAACACTACAAGTGTCAGATCACCGTTGTGAAGGGAACACTACAAGTGTCAGATCACGGTTGTGAAGGGAACACTACAAATGTCAGATCACGGTTGTGAAGGGAACACTACAAATGTCAGATCACGGTGAAGGGAACACTACAAGTGTCAGATCACAGTTGTGAAGGGAACACTACAAGTGTCAGATCACGGTTGTGAAGGGAACACTACAAATGTCAGATCACGGTGGTGAAGGGAACACTACAAGTGTCAGATCACCGTTGTGAAGGGAACACTACAAGTGTCAGATCACAGTCGTGAAGGGAACACTACAAGTGTCAGATCACCGTTGTGAAGGGAACACTACAAGTGTCAGATCACGGTTGTGAAGGGAACACTACAAATGTCAGATTACGGTGGTGAAGGGAACACTACAAGTGTCAGATCACCGTTGTGAAGGGAACACTACAAGTGTCAGATCACCGTTGTGAAGGGAACACTACAAATGTCAGATCACGGTGGTGAAGGGAACACTACAAGTGTCAGATCACAGTGGTGAAGGGAACACTACAAGTGTCAGATCACCGTGGTGAAGGGAACACTACAAGTGCCAGATCACGGTGGTGAAGGGAACACTACAAGTGTCAGATCACGGTGGTGAAGGGAACACTACAAGTGTCAGATCACGGTGGTGAAGGGAACACTACAAGTGTCAGATCACGGTGGTGAAGGGAACACTACAAGTGTCAGATCACGGTGCTGAAGGGAACACTACAAGTGTCAGATCACAGTGGTGAAGGGAACACTACAAGTGTCAGATCACGGTTGTGAAGGGAACACTACAAGTGTCAGATCACGGTCGTGAAGGGAACACTACAAGTGTCAGATCACGGTTGTGAAGGGAAAACTACAAGTGTCAGATCACGGTTGTGAAGGAACACTACAAGTGTCAGATCACGGTTGTGAAGGGAACACTACAAGTGTCAGATCACGGTGGTGAAGGGAACACTACAAGTGTCAGATCACGGTCGTGAAGGGAACACTACAAATGTCAGATCACAGTGGTGAAGGGAACACTACAAGTGTCAGATCACGGTGGTGAAGGGAACACTACAAGTGTCAGATCACGGTGGTGGAGGGAACACTACAAGTGTCAGATCACGGTGGTGAAGGGAACACTACAAGTGTCAGATCACGGTGGTGAAGGGAACACTACAAGTGTCAGATCACGGTGGTGAAGGGAACACTACAAGTGTCAGATCACGGTGGTGAAGGGAACACTACAAGTGTCAGATCACGGTGGTGAAGGGAACACTACAAGTGTCAGATCACGGTGGTGAAGGGAACACTACAAGTGTCAGATCACGGTGGTGAAGGGAACACTACAAGTGTCAGATCACGGTGGTGAAGGGAACACTACAAGTGTCAGATCACGGTCGTGAAGGGAACACTACAAGTGTCAGATCACGGTGGGGAAGGAAGGACGCTTCTCACCACCATTGTAACGGAAGTAATGAGTCAATATAGTGGTACACTATCTTATTTCCTCTTAGTTACATACTCCCCACTGAAGAAATATAACTAGTAATCTTTAGATTAGATACCTGTAGACTAGGTACCTGTAGATGGTATCTGGTACTGAGACGTGTGGGGAGATATTGTATAATTACTACAGACAGCGACGATACTGTAAACTGAATACCGAGGGACTGGGTGTTTGTAGTGGAATATAGTTAGTGTAAACTGGTCAGTAGATCATAAGGTTCTTTCTCTTATGTGGGGGTTATTTGTGTACATACTTGTTAGACTCGTCAGTTCAGCCTCCGCTCTCTTGTCAGTACTGAGGCATACATCTCTAGCATGGTCTGTGGCATACATGCCTAGCACTGTCTGTGGCATACATGTCTAGCACTGTTTGTGGCATACATGTCTAGCACTGTCTGTGGCATACATCTCTAGCACTGTCTGTGGCATACATCTCTAGCACTCTCTGTGGCATACATGTCTAGCACTCTCTGTGGCATACATGTCTAGCACTCTCTGTGGCATACATGTCTAGCACTGTCTGTTGCATACATCTCTAGCACTGTCTGTGGCATACATGTCTAGCACTGTCTGTGGCATACATGTCGAGCACTGTCTGTGGCATACATCTCTAGCACTGTCTGTGGCATACATGTCTAGCACTGTCTGTGGCATACATGTCTAGCACTGTCTGTGGCATACATCTCTAGCACTGTCTGTGGCATACATGTCTAGCACTCTCTGTGGCATACATCTCTAGCACTGTCTGTGGCATACATGTCTAGCACTCTCTGTGGCATACATCTCTAGCACTGTCTGTGGCATACATGTCTAGCACTGTCTGTGGCATACATGTCTAGCACTGTCTGTGGCATACATGTCTAGCACTGTCTGTGGCATACATGTCTAGCACTGTCTGTGGCATACATGTCTAGCACTGTCTGTGGCATACATGTCTAGCACTGTCTGTGGCATACATGTCTAGCACTGTCTGTGGCATAGCACTGTCTGTGGCATAGCACTGTCTGTGGCATAGCACTGTCTGTGGCATAGCACTGTCTGTGGCATAGCACTGTCTGTGGCATACATGTCTAGCACTGTCTGTGGCATACATGTCTAGCACTGTCTGTGGCATACATCTCTACCACTGTCTGTGGCATACATGTCTAGCACTGTCTGTGGCATACATCTCTAGCACTGTCTGTGGCATACATGTCTAGCACTCTCTGTGGCATACATCTCTAGCACTGTCTGTGGCATACATCTCTAGCACTGTCTGTGGCATACATCTCTAGCACTGTCTGTGGCATACATCTCTAGCACTGTCTGTGGCATACATCTCTAGCACTCTCTGTGGCATACATGTCTAGCACTCTGTGGCATACATCTCTAGCACTGTCTGTGGCATACATCTCTAGCACTGTCTGTGGCATACATCTCTAGCACTGTCTGTGGCATACATGTCTAGCACTGTCTGTGGCATACATGTCTAGCACTCTCTGTGGCATACATGTCTAGCACTGTCTGTGGCATACATCTCTAGCACTGTCTGTGGCATACATGTCTAGCACTGTGGCATACATGTCTAGCACTGTCTGTGGCATACATGTCTAGCACTCTCTGTGGCATACATCTCTAGCACTCTCTGTGGCATACATCTCTAGCACTGTCTGTGGCATACATGTCTAGCACTGTCTGTGGCATACATGTCTAGCACTGTCTGTGGCATAGCACTGTCTGTGGCATAGCACTGTCTGTGGCATAGCACTGTCTGTGGCATAGCACTGTCTGTGGCATAGCACTGTCTGTGGCATAGCACTGTCTGTGGCATAGCACTGTCTGTGGCATACATCTCTAGCACTGTCTGTGGCATACATCTCTAGCACTGTCTGTGGCATACATCTCTAGCACTGTGGCATACATGTCTAGCACTGTCTGTGGCATACATGTCTAGCACTGTCTGTGGCATACATGTCTAGCACTGTCTGTGGCATACATGTCTAGCACTGTCTGTGGCATACATGTCTAGCACTGTCTGTGGTATACATGTCTAGCACTCTCTGTGGCATACATCTCTAGCACTGTCTGTGGCATACATGTCTAGCACTGTCTGTGGCATACATCTCTAGCACTCTCTGTGGCATACATCTCTAGCACTGTCTGTGGCATACATCTCTAGCACTGTCTGTGGCATACATGTCTAGCACTCTCTGTGGCATACATCTCTAGCACTGTCTGTGGCATACATGTCTAGCACTCTCTGTGGCATACATCTCTAGCACTGTCTGTGGCATACATCTCTAGCACTGTCTGTGGCATACATCTCTAGCACTGTCTGTGGCATACATCTCTAGCACTGTCTGTGGCATACATCTCTAGCACTGTCTGTGGCATACATCTCTAGCACTCTCTGTGGCATACATCTCTAGCACTGTCTGGGGCATACATCTCTAGCACTCTCTGTGGCATACATCTCTAGCACTGTGGCATACATTTTTAACATGGTCTGTGGCATATATCTCTAGCATGATCTGCTAGAGATATATCTGCTGCTCGTCTCTCTGTGTACTGGAACAGGAAGTGAGTGATCTGTATTTTTTTCAATCTTAATTACTTACTTAATCTCTCGTGTGCCTCAGTTATATACTCTTACATATTAGACGAACCATTTGACCCAGTTCAGCTTGTTTCTTCACCTGCTTATAGATACAAACTTAACTGTTACGCTGCTTCCCAGCATACATGAGGGGGATTGCCAATAGACCCCTGGCTGTTTTCAAGAGGGAGCTGGACAGGCACCTAAAGTGAGTACCTGACCAGTCAGGCTGTGGTTCGTATGTCAGTCTACGTGTGGCCAGCAGTAACAGCCTGGATGATCAGGCCCTGACCCACCTTTAGGCCAGGTCACAGACCGGGCCATGGGGGAGTTGACCCCCGAAACTCTCTCCAGGTAAACATGGATGCTATACAGTACCGACAAGATGAAGAATTAGACACATGTGCAACATCAGGGTATCTTTATTTGTAGACGTTTCGCCCTCCAGTGGCTTTATCAACACAATACAAGGATATAATGCTGAGAATGTTTAAGTATACACAAAAGATTAGGTAATGAGTCCCTCAGTCTTGGAGTTGGTGAAGATCACTGTAATCCTCAAGACTACGGTGATCTTCACTAACTCCAAGACTGAGGGACTCATTACCTAATATTTTGTGCACGAGTTAAACATTCTTCAAATTATGACCTTCTTGAATTTGTATTGATAGAGCCACTGGAGGGCGAAACGTCTACAATAATTCATCATAATGATACTTCCTAACATGTTATGGTTAAATACTTATATATTGTTTTAAGTGGTTTATCAGAACGCTTCACTTTATTTCCTATTAGAAATTGTCTTATTTCTTCATGACTGATTTTTTTCTATTGTTGTTGTCTTGTGGTGTTCGTCTGCTGTGTTCGTCTGCTGTGCTCGTCTGCTGTGTTCGTCTGCTGTGTTCGTCTGCTGTGTTCGTCTGCTGTGTTCGTCTGCTGTGTTCGTCTGCTGTGTTCGTCTGCTGTGTTCGTCTGCTGTGTTCGTCTGCTGTGTTCGTCTGCTGTGTTCGTCTGCTGTGTTCGTCTGCTGTGCTCGTCTGCTGTGTTCGTCTGCTGTGTTCGTCTGCTGTGTTCGTCTGCTGTGCTCGTCTGCTGTGCTCTTCTGCTGTGTTCGTCTGCTGTGTTCGTCTGCTGTGTTCGTCTGCTGTGTTCGTCTGCTGTGTTCGTCTGCTGTGTTCGTCTGCTGTGTTCGTCTGCTGTGTTCGTCTGCTGTGCTCGTCTGCTGTGTTCGTCAGCTTCACCTTCACGAGGATGCACAGCACTGTCAGCTTCACCTTCACGAGGATGCACAGCACTGTCAGCTTCACCTTCACGAGGATGCACAGCACTGTCAGCTTCACCTTCACGAGGATGCACAGCACTGTCAGCTTCACCTTCACGAGGATGCACAGCACTGGTATGTAGTCATCATTCACTCACAGGAAAGCCACGGAATGTTTTTTTTTGTGTGTTACTTGCTGGTTCATTGACTCCTCTCACTCTTGTGGGTTCCTTGATGTGTTGCTTTAGAAATGTCAGTGTGACTTCGTAAATGGTCCAAGTCGGACCGAAACGTCGTCATAAGCTCCCCTCTCAGTGTGGATGGGTTATATGTATATTGTTCCAGTAATGGTATTGTGCCTTTTGTTATCTATTAAATATGTACATAAGTGTGTCAATGAATTTTGTCCTTCATGTCTTTGTTATCAGTCTTTTCTGTTGTGCAGTTTAGTTTTCGGTCTAAGAGGCGTAATTGTACCTGGATTCATTTCAGAGTCCAGCTCTGTCTAAGACGTACTAGCTCTTCTCTGCTGAGGTTACGATCCATGACAGTTGACTGTCGTCAAGGTACTTGAAGACCACACAAGTTTCTGAACAAGTTTTTATCGAGAAACTCATCACTTTGTTTAGAGGTTATTACACAGATTAATGGACTGGACACATCGACTCCAGGCTAAGGGACTGATTACTCCTCCCCATCTTCCACCTTTCCTTTCTTTATTGGACTGAAGAAACCACTGCTTGGCGAAACGTTTCCAGAATAAAGACAACCAAATGTTGCACAAATGCCTCATTTATCAGGCCAGGTATTTTATCTGGCTCCTTGTGTCTGTGAACTCTACAAGGCGCAATATTTCCGAAACTATATCTTCGTGATCGAGATCACCTTGGATCACAAGCTTCTCATGGCCCTGTTTGCCGCTCTTGCACTTCTAAATATATATATATGTAATCTCTGTATTTTTTTTATCATATTTCAGCCTGGGTCATCAGTTTTCTTTTTTATGGGGTATCGTATATGAGAGTCGTAAGTGAGTGGCATTCCATGGTAAGCATGCTGGCAATGTTGCAAGAGATAATGTCGCCGTGTGGGACCTCCAGCTTTTTTTTATGTTTTGTATTGACATTCCACCACTCCTCTTCTAGTCAAGACAATGTTCTGTTTACATGTAACAACAGTCTGCTTCCACCTGTGTCACAATATTCATTGGAAATGACTGGGATCTTTTCATATCGCTTTCTTTACATTTTGACTTCAATTCCTCCTATCTTTTCCTTAGGCTAGACACGAAAATAACCAGCAATACTCGGAAAATTTGATAGCAGAGTACTTTAGGTCCAGAGACGGGCAACCTGCTTTCACTTGCGCGTCAGCCTGGTTGACACTGGAAAAGGGGCTGCTGCTGTGATGAAGACATATACCAATACTTATTTCAAGAGCCAGGCGGAAGTATTCCATTGAGTAGCAGCCACGGATGTGGTCATCTCAGGTGACGATGCGCCTGTCTACCTGTATAATGGTACCTCAAGTGAAAGACTGCAACCAGTTGTTAGGTAAGACACATATGCAACAGTTAGGTATCTTTATTATGAAACGTTTCGCCTACACAGTAGGCTTCTTCAGTCGAGTACAGAAAAGTTGATAGAAGCAGAAGAGACTTGAAGACGATGTAATCAGTCCATCACCCTTAAAGTTTTGATCAGTCCATCACCACCTCAAAACTTTAAGGGTGATGGACTGATTACATCGTCTTCAAGTATCTTCTGCTTCTATCAACTTTTCTGTACTTGACTGAAGAAGCCTACTGTGTAGGCGAAACGTTTCATAATAAAGATACCTAACTGTTGCATATGTGTCTTACCTAACAACCTGTCGGTATTTTATACCATTTTAATGTTCACCTCCAAGTACACCTGTGGATGGGCATGTTCTTGCATCCACAGTATTATGGATTAGATATCAGTTGAGCCAAACCACGAACATTTACTACCAGTTCTAAACTCTACTGAAGACAATTAGATGGAGTTGCAAGACGAACTGTGATATGCAACGATGTAAGTACAAAAAACATGGTGTGGAATGCTCAGTAGCATGTACCGAGAGCAAGACAACTTGTAGTGCAGGCTCATCCTTACCTTGTATGAACAACAAGCAGCAACTCTCAAAAGTCATGTAATGGTTAGACCTTGTGTGCGTATATTATTAAGTCTAAATTCGTCTGTTGTTACTTAAGTATAATTTTTTTTTTACCTCAACGACCCCCTCCCGCCAGGGCAAGGTGACCCAAAGAAGAAAACACATTCATCATCATACATTCAACCGCTGTCTTGCCAGAAGTGTGCTGCCATGACAGTTCAGATGAACCTCATCCTGCAACATTTCCATCCCTCCTTCAGATTGCAGACACTGTACTTCCC
The DNA here is from genome assembly GCF_038502225.1 of Cherax quadricarinatus. Taxonomy (NCBI): domain Eukaryota; kingdom Metazoa; phylum Arthropoda; class Malacostraca; order Decapoda; family Parastacidae; genus Cherax; species Cherax quadricarinatus. The sequence goes on from NC_091298.1 coordinate 57,699,405, forward strand.
ACCTCCAGGAGTCAAGTCACGCTGAACGGTTTATTTACCCTGAATACCTTCATAAAAGTACCCTGCCTACTCCCCCAACAACACGTCCAGTACAAATTGCAGTATATATATATATTCTATATTTATTTATTCCCCATTAGTCTAACATGGTATATACACCGAGAGGTGTATTTCTCTCAGTGTACTGTATATATGCTAAGAGTTTACTTCAGTGACTCACGAAATCGTAATGACACGATTGCCAACAAACCATACCACGGGTGGGGATAGAACCCGCGATCAGACAGTCATAAAACTCCAGACCGACGCGTTAGCCACTGGGCCAGCTGGCTACAATAAGATTCATTCAACTAGGTATATTTATACACCATAGGAAGGTTAACATAGGCACCACAAGTTTTTACAGAGGAATCTCCCGCCAGCTGGTTGAGATACCACGGGCAGGTTGTATCCCCGCCCGTGGTATACTACTTTACTTCAGTCCTTAAAATAAAACTTAAAGTATTTTTGTCTAGAGGTGAAAAGGTTATGTGTAGCTTTAATGGCCTTACTGTAGTCAGTGGACATTAAAACACAATAACCAACAATACCTGTTAGTGTGAAATATTCCAAGCTGTGATGTTTCAGACAGAGGAATAAATAAGTACCTGAAGAACATAAAGACAGTACCGTGACTGGAACAATACACAAATAACCCGCACATAGGAGAGACAGAGAGAAGCTTAGTACTAAGATACTATCAATGTGTTAGGTAGGTGGGAAGGAACGTGTCTAGGATCTATGAAAGTATTTACTCTGTTCACTTTCTGTCTGCTTGTAAAGACTTGTGTTGTTTCAGGGCAATGATTGACCAACACATTATGAGACTTTGTGATGTAATAGTTTTCCATGTTAATTATTGGCTGCCATCACTGTGACATTCTGTGAGGTTATACTAGGCAGGTCCTGTGCAACTCCCTCAGTCTGCAGCCAGTAGTTCTCAAGCCTTCCTCCAGGTGAGGTCTACCTGGTAGTGACTTACACAATGTAAGTCAATAGTTGACTGCTTTCTGTCTTTTGGCATCTAAGGTGTGCGAGTACGTGTGTGTGTATCTGTGTATGTGTATATTCACTTATTTGTACTCACCTGTTTGTGGTTGTAGGGGTCGATTCACAGTTCCTGGCTCCGTTTCTTCACTGGCTGCTACTAAATCCACTCTCTCTACTTCTTGTACCTTTTCTTAAAGCTATTTATAGATCCTGCCTCCACTACGTCGCTCTTCATATTGTGCCATTTCCCGATAACTCTGTTAACGAAAACATCCTTCCTAACATCCCTGTGAGTCATCTGAGTTTTCAACTTTCAGTTATGACCTCTTGTTGTGGTGTCCCATCTCTAAAACATTCTGTGTCTCCACCTTGTCAATTCCTCTCAGTACTTTATACGTCGTTATCATGTTCCCTCTCTATCCCTCCTGACCCCCGGTGTCGTTAGGTTGATTTCCCTTGTCTGTGGATGTGTATATAGGTGTCTGTACACCATGTAAGGTACGAGCGTACATGAAGGTTTGCCAGTAAACTCCTTTTCCTCTTCATTATTCAGGACTTGGAGGGTCTAAACGTTTTAACGAGGGAGTCCCAGATTGTGGTTGTAGGTGGGTGAATCTTTTCTATACACATGCACACAGCCATACAAAACCACAATAATAATAATAATAATAATAATAATAATAATAATAATAATAATAGTAATAATAATAATATCGTAATTTACTACATTTGCAAGGTATACGGGCATAACTGACAAGCTGTTGTATAGGAAGCCGCTTGTTATGCTGAATATTTCGGACAAATTAGGTCAGTTTTGTCCCAGGATGCGACCCACACCAGTCGACTAACACCCAGGTATCCATTTTACTGATGGGTGAACATAGACAACTGGTGTAAGGAAACACGTCCAATGTTTCCATCCCTTCGCCGGGAATTGAACCAGGACCCTCACCGTATGAAGCGAGAGTTTTTGCTACCATGCCTGTACTTACGAGTACAAACATGGATCCTAATGCTTGTACCCGTAAGTATCCTGTGTATATGTATATACAGCAGAGCCCCACACATACAACACCTTTTCAGTGTTCCACGTTTTCATTGGCTTCAAATGAGCCGGTGAAGTCACCGACGGGTGGAACAGTGACTCAGTTGAAAGCAACGAACACGTGGAACACCAACGCTAGGCGCTGTATATGCGAGGCCCTGCTGTATATGCGAGGCCCTGCTATATATGCGAGGCCCTGCTGTATATGCGAGGCCCTGCTGTATTCAAGAACGTGGATATTAGAGGTTCGCTTCATTATTCCTTTAGATGATGTACTGAATATATAATTCTGCCTTAAGCTTAGTTAAGTAAGATAAAAAGTACTAAAGTTTTCATTTCTTTGTAACTTAATACCTGGAGTGTCGTACCTTGGTAAGCAAATTTGGTAAAACATGCTGATGATCTTACAGCTTACATTCTGGTGTGACCCAGCTCAGTGTGACCCAGCTCAGTGTGACCCAGCATGAAGCGTCGGGACTGACGCTTTATGCTTCTGCCTTGCCTCAGAGAATTTTCTCCCTACTATCTGTTGCTAGTTTTGCAACATTGTATAGCTACTGACGATGCACAGAGTGGGAAAGATCTTGAGCTAAAGATTTCCATCCCCTTGTGACTTGTTCTGTAATACATCTTTGAGAATAACTAAAGTGTAATGAACACTTGTCAATACTCAGTAATAACCCACATGGAGACACACACTCAGGAAGTTGATTGATTTGTATATTTCGATCTCCTTCCGAGATCCTCCTGATCTGTTGAAGAGGATCCCAGAAGGGGGTCGAAATATATAGATCAGTAAGTTTATTTAGGTACAGGTACACATAAATACAGTTACACTAATTATTATACATAGTAATATATGAAAAACAACCACAAGGGAAGTTGAATGATAGCTCTAGGCCTTTCGTGTTGCAATCAACACATTCGAGATAGAACGTTCCCCTGAACTAATCTGCATTTCTGCAACATTGCAAGCTCCTGATGTGTTGATTGCAACATGAAAGGCCTAGAGCTATCATTCAACTCTCCCCGTGGTTGTTTTCCATCTTGTGTCCCTTGTTCGCGATTATTGCGTAGTACCATATGTGCAAATTACCAGGGTAACCAAAAAAAGTCAGATAAGTGCCTTATTTCTGTCTATCATCCAGGAGCCACATGTCTGTGGTCCATCCAGTAAAATAAGCAAGATTCTTGGATGTCACCACCGCCCGGCTCCGGCTGGGTTACTAGTATCTTTGGCAGGTTAAATCACCACCACCTGATGTAGACCAAACCAAATGTAAACTTTGCCAGATGCACTATTGTCACACCCTGCGTCATTATGTACTGAAATGCTATAAAATTAATGAATTCAGAGACAATTCACTCCAGAAATGTTCAAGAAATGTCAGAGTACTTTATGAACAGTGGTATATTACAAACCATTCTGGAAAAATACCCTGACTTTGTTCACTGTAAATAAGGCATTACCACTTTGTGTGTGTGCGTGACCTAATTAGTGTCCTTATGACCGGATATAAACATGTAAATGGGTCATTACCACTGTAACTTGTTCAGTCCCTGGACCAGTCCCTGGACCAGTCCCTGGACCCATTATGTACCTCTGTAATGTTTTGACTACCGCCCACACCGTGGATATGTGGTACATAATGAACATGCTAAACTAAACTCATTTCTTTCTTCATGTGAGTTATTATTGAGCATGTATTTATGTGTACATACATTCACATAATGAGATATGTTTGTACCTGGAAATATTGACCTTGAGGGCAGGAAGCGGAACTTGATCACCATGTGTAAGCGGAACTAGCTGGGTGTACAGTGTGTGTGGTGTGAGCTCTCTCACCCGTCATGTCTGATATTAAGCTTGCTAGTGTTTACTGTGTTTTTGTGGGGGCCAGCTGGTGTTAACTGCTCTGCTCTGCATGGTCTTTCACGTCTGTCACGTTGTTTAGTTTTCTTTCAGCCTATATAGCTTATATGGCTATCTTCTACACGTTTGTCTGGTTATTTCCTTCGTTTCTGTCTTTCATCTCTCACTCTAGAGTTTGCTTTCAACTCTCTCTCTCTCTCTCTCTCTCTCTCTCTCTCTCTCTCTCTCTCTCTCTCTCTCTCTCTCTCTTTCTCTCTCTCTCTCTCTCTCTCTCTCTCTCTCTCACACACACACACACACATACACAGAGTACAACCCAGTCACACGGTACACCATCACAGTCACGGAATTTACAAAGGCCTATGTGGGTGGCTGAAGAAGGTTCTCAACCTTCTGCTACCCACATGTCCAGATATTAAGCCAAAGTAATAATAATAATAATAATAATAATAATAATAATAATAATAATAATAATTTCCTTATAAGCAATGATACTTTTGAAAATTTATACACGTGCAACATCTGGGTATCTATATTTTTTGGCGTTCAGTTGTATTGATAAAGCCACTGGATTGAAAAGCGTCTACATGAAGATACCCAGATGTTGCATTTAATTGTTCGTCTTGTCGGCTTTGTGTACCATTCGTGTACAACCACGATCTGCCAGGGATAATTGACTGGTGGTAAAGCTCTCGAAAATCATTCTGAACATCACGATGTTAATGTTTCATTGATGTTAAATGATGTTAACTAAATGTAGGTTGACTTAAGATAGGTCGGCTAGGGATAAGCTTTAAATGTGTTGTGTTAACTTCACTAATCATAGGTAAGCTTAGTAACAGTTTTGGTACAAGATTACTTTTGTGTATAATGTGTTAAGTCTCTCTCTCTCTCTCTCTCTCTCTCTCTCTCACACACACACATACAGAATAGATATTGTAAAGGACCTGCCTAGTATGGGCCAACAGGCCTACTGCAGTGATCCTCCTTTCTTGTGTTCTTGTGTTCTTGTGTTCTTGTGTTCTTGTGATACGATAAAGCTCATGGAGCAAGGAGTGGACCTCGTAGCGACCAGCGAAGAGGCGAGGCCAGGAACTGTGACTCAACCTCTGTAGCCACAAATAGATGAGTACAAATAGGTGAGTACACACGTGATGTTTCACCACAACCTTCACCAAAATAACAGAAATCACAGTATCCAGCTTACCCACGTCACCATCGTCGTCACTACCTTCACGTCACCATCATCGTCACTACCCTCACGTCACCATCATCGTCACTACCTTCACGTCACCATCGTCGTCACTACCCTCACGTTACGATCGTCGTCACTACCCCCACGTCACCATCGTCGTCACTACCCCCGCCAGGTGACCTCTATCCTGACAACAAACCTTCACGGGTTTGTATAGAGGATAAGAAATGTAGGAAGGTAGTGTGTGAGGTGTGTCTAAGCTGGCTACAAGTGTCACTTGTATCTACTGAGTCATTCAGAGAAAGTTTTACTCTTTCTAGCATTGACACTACAAGGACGACACTGAACTAGTATTAGGGCAAAAAACTAAAGGGTAGATTGAGGAGAACTAGACATCTAGCCAAGAAGGGGTTTCTTGATCCAGGGAATTGAAGCTACTTTTTTCATATTTCTCAGATCAAACCTAATTACCTCCCATTCCCAAATAAACATAATAACTCCGTCAAGGTGGGCAGCCATTCCTCGGTTCACATGGAAGACGAGTCATCCAAGGGGAATATTCTTACCTCCAGTTCATAGGATCAAGAGCTCTTCAGGGAGCATGAAGGCAGCAGTGTTGAAGGGTAACTCCTTGAGTTCAGTGACATGCACTGCTGGCATGTTAGTAATAATATATCACAAATTGTATTCACTAATAGATGTAAGCAGAGTGTACTAGCAGGTCTGTGTCTGCTCTAGTTGTCACCCTCTACACCTGTACTAGTAGGTCTGTGTCCGCCCTAGTTGTCACCCTCTACACCTGCACTAGCAGGTGTAGAGGGTGACAACTAGAGCAGACAGACCTGCTAGTACATGTCTGCTCTAGTTGTCACCCTCTACACCTGCACTACACATGTACTAGCAGGTCTGCCATTATCTTACGTCACCTTCACTAGGTTATCTAAACTTTTTTCAACTACAAGATTATATTCTGAAACTAATGATCATTTATTACCCAACATTAAACTTTAATAATTATATCTTTGAGCGTATGATAAATTATATTTGAGAGTGTCAGAGATGTGTTTGTAACACAGGGCGTTCCACTCGTTGGTGGCCCCGAGTTATGGTTCACTACGAGACGGTTGCAACTACTAGAATACCAGCTCTGGGCCTCCTACGAGTGAAGAACATGTTTTAGAGAGTTGAAACCTGAGCTCGGTAAGTGCGCTCCGTTACTTTCATTGTTTACATTGAAAGAGGTCATAATGGTAGAATTACCGACGAACTGTAAGGTAAATGGATACAGATGTAACTATGTGACATTTTATTGTGGCAACGTTTCGCTCACCATGAGCTTTGTCAAGCCATTATAAACATTACAAGGACACAGAAGGTATATATAGGTACAGAGTGAGATGTAAAGCACCTCACGAGCCTTTGGTTCTCGAGCAAGTCATCACGGAAGGGAGGGAGAGAGTGTAGGAGGTGAACACGTGGTTACTGTATCATGTTGGTGTACCCGGCACTACACATGATGCTGCAGGCACCGTGCCTACAGTGCAAGTCACTGATTCCGTTAACAGTGCTCTCCTTCCCGCTGGAGAAGCTCGCCTGTGAGAATACGTCTCACAGCCGGGTTGGTATATATGGGGTTGAAAGCCTGTCGACTACACGAGGGTCATTAAAGCTGTGTGTTGGAAGGTTTTCACCAGCAGACAGGAATACTTGAATTCACAAATAACCCTCATATAGGAGACTGAAAGTTTTAACGACGTTTCGGTCCAACTTGGACCATTAACTATTCACTAGTGTGTAATAACGGGTCTCTTATGTGCTAGTTAACTCTGTATTGTTTTAAGTCATGGTATTATGTCTTTCTTGCTTTATACTTTAATCCCTAAAGTAGAGATTAAAGCAAACTTTCAGCACGGATAGGCTGAGAGAACCGCAGTTGCAGGTGTGTGTATATTCTGTATGAGGCACCTGTACACCTGGCTCTGAAGACCACACCAGGATCATATAAATACGATCCTCGCTGATCCAGTCTTGAAGGCTTTGTGGAGGGGTTGGGGGTACGGTAACTCACTGTGTTAATTGATAACATATGCGTCTATCACCGCATGGAATTTATATATGCTAGAATGTGTGTTCTTTATAGTGAACCTTGTTTGATAGCTATCTTATTGGGAGGAGAACCGGTTTCTCTGCTCTCTCTCTCTCTCTCTCTCTCTCTCTCTCTCTGTTAATAATACAAGATAGTGAAAAGAAAGTGAATGGTTATAAATATGATCATAATTTTTAAAGGGGTGGACCGGTAAGCCAGGGGAAGGCCTCGGTCAGATGACCAAAAGCTCCAACATCGGGTCATCATATGACTAAGACCCGCGTCAGGAAACACTTGTCATGTTTATTGACGAACCTCACCTAACCTAACCTACAAGATAGTACATATTTAATTTAGATAGAAGTAAATAGTTCTCAAGGAGATAACCTAGGTATGGACTAAAAGGCCTTTCCTCTCTCTCTCTCTCTCTCTCTCTCTCTCTCTCTCTCTCTCTCTCTCTCTCACACACACACACACACACACACACAAAAGAAGAAGACAGCAGTGGCGACCACAAAGTAACCTTGACTGTCTCGCACAAGGCACAAACTGACCCAGAAAGATGTACTGAAGACATCAGGAAGTCTGCCAGTGATCAGGTAGGTAGCGAGGTAGGCGAGGGTGTGTGTGTGTGTGTGTGTGTGTGTGTGTGTGTGTGTGTGTGTGTGTGTGTGTGTGTGTGTGTGTGTGTACTCACCTAATTGTGGTTGCAGGGGTCGAGACTCAGCTCCTGGCCCCGCCTCTTCACTGATCGCTACTGGATCCTCTCTCTCTCTGCTTCCTGAGCTTTGTCATACCTCTTCTTAAAACTATGTATGGTTCCTGCCTCCACTACTTCACTTGCTAGGCTATTCCACTTGCTGACAACTCTATGACTGAAGAAATACTTCCTAACGTCCCTGTGACTCGTCTGAGTCTTCAGCTTCCAGTTGTGACCCCTTGTCCCTGTGTCCCCTCTCTGGAACATCCTATCTCTGTCCACCTTGTCTATTCCCCGCAGTATCTTGTATGTCGTTATCATGTCTCCCCTGACCCTTCTGTCCTCCAGTGTCGTCAGTCCGATTTCCCTTAACCTTTCCTCGTACGACATTCCCTTGAGCTCTGGGACTAGCCTTGTTGTAAACCTTTGTAATTTCTCTAACTTCTTGACGTGCTTGACCAGGTGTGGGTTCCAGACTGGTGCTGCATACTCCAGTATGGGCCTAACATACACAGTGTACAGTGTCTTGAACGATTCCTTATTAAGGTATCGGAACGCTATTCTCAGGTTTGCCAGGCGCCCGTATGCTGCAGCAGTTATTTGGTTGATGTGTGCCTCCGGTGATGTGCTCGGTGTTATGGTCACCCCAAGGTCTTTCTCCCTGAGTGAGGTCTGTAGTTTTTTGTTTTGCCCCTCCCCAATATTCATGACTTTGCATTTGGCTGGATTGAATTCGAGAAGCCAGTTGCTGGACCACATGTCCAGCCTCTCCAGGTCTCTTTGCAGTCCTGCCTCATCCTCGTCCGATTTAATTCTTCTCATCAACTTCACGTCATCTGCGAACAGGGACACTTCAGAGTCTATTCCTTCCATCATGTCGTTCACATATATCAAAAATAGCACTGGTCCTAGAACTGACCCCTGTGGGACCCCGCTCGTAACAGGCGCCCACTGTGATACCTCTTCACGTACCATGACTCGTTGTTGCCTCCCTGTCAGGTATTCCCTTATCCATTGCAGTGCCCTTCCTTTTACGTGCGCCTGATCCTCCAGCTTCTGCACTAATCTCTTGTGGGGAACTGTGTCAAAGGCCTTCCTGCAGTCTAGGAAAACGCAATCTACCCACCCCTCTCTCTCGTGTCTTACTTGTGTGTGTGTGTGTGTGTGTGTGTGTGTGTGTGTGTGTGCATTCTCGTTATTTTTGCTGCTCGCACATAGACACACACGTCTTACAGTAGTAGTCACTTAAGAAAACACACCACTTTTAAGTACATGGTAACACGCAGTTGTCGGAAGATTTGATAGTCCAGACTGAGGTCAACTACTGGGAGGGACTATTTACTATTATCTCGACTGAGGATTATCCAGTATTATCAAAATAATTGGGGAAAGCATAGTAAAGCAGAAGGCGCTCTGCCCACCCTCCACTCCCTCCGACCACTACCTCAATGACAGGAAAAACCATATCAAAGGTTTTATACGGAAAATAATAGTTCAAAGAAGGTATTAACTACAAGTAACAGTATTACTGCAACTACGCATGTTCCTACGATAGTACTGCAACAACTTACAATACTACGATAGTACTATTCTCACTTCAAATACTCATACTACTCTACTGCTAGGCATACAGTCATGCATATAGTTGTACTTGTAAGTACTGTGGTACTGGGAGGCGTGGACTAGTAGATACACTGAGCAGTTTGGGAAATTATCATCAGGGTGCTGGTGGTCGCTAGTTGGCCCCTGTGATTGAAAAGTGTTTCTCTTCTACAGTTTCACTGGGGACACTATCAGTGGTCCACAACTCTGATGAGAAGATTTTATTATATATTCGTAGAAGAAGGAGAGGTGAAGTTGATTTTACAGATTAGATGTGATTGGACCTTGGAGATTAGAAATCAGTAAATAAAATGTAGCATTAACCAGGACCAGGAGCTATGAATCGATCCCCTTGTAAGTACTTCAAGGTGAGTACACACTATTAACATTTGTGCTGCCTTACGTCTGCAAACTTTACATCTTCTCAGTGCCAAACACTCGTGTAAATTAGAGTGAGAATTGTGTGTCAGTGTTGTGCAGTGACTGAGGTTGAGTGAGGGAGAGATGAGGAAGAGATGGAGGGAGGGAGGGAGAGAGGTAAGGTCAGGTTGGTTGGTTAATGGGGTTTTAAATCCTGTCAACTACATGAGGATCATTAAGGTTAGGTAAGAGTTGTCAGGAAACGGGATAAGTGTTTCCTGACGTGGGTCTTAGTCATATGATGACCCTCCGCTGGAGCTTTTGGTCATCTGACCGAGGCCTTCCGCTGGCTTATTGGTCAGCCCTCTAAAAATTATAGTTACTATTTCTGATATTATCAGCCGCACGGTAACCTCTCCACCACCAGATGAGAAAATATTTAACTAAAGTAGCGATTAAATTCTCGGTATTTACGAGTATACGCTGAAAAAATTACATATCTCGGTGTGTATCCTGCGAGGAAGAGACGTAAAGAGAGAAAGAGAGAGAGAGAGAGAGAGGTGGGGTAGGTAAGGTCAGGAGGAAGCAGGAAGCAATAGAGAAACAAGCACACTCATACCCCAAACATCAAGTTTTTCCAGGTAAATCCCACAACATTATTTACAAAAATTTGAAGACTGACTGAACTTAACCTAAAGATTTTTTTTTAAGTTGTCTGCTGGTAAGAAAATTGCCTTATAAATTGTCTGCTGCTAAGAAATTTGCCTTACAAGTTGTCTGCTGGTAAGAAATTTGTCTTACAAGTTGTCTGCTGGTAAGAAATTTGTCTTACAAGTTGTCTGCTGGTAAGAAAATTGTCTTACAGGTTGTCTGCTGGTAAGAAATTTGTCTTACAAGTTGTCTGCTGGTAAGAAAATTGTCTTACAGGTTGTCTGCTGGTAAGAAATTTGTCTTACAAGTTGTCTGCTGGTAAGAAATTTGTCTTACAAGTTGTCTGCTGGTAAGAAATTTGTCTTACAAGTTGTCTGCTGGTAAGAAATTTGTCTTACAAGTTGTCTGCTGGTAAGAAAATTGTCTTGCAAGTTGTCTGCTGGTAAGAAATTTGTCTTACAAGTTGTCTGCTGGTAAGAAAATTGTCTTACAGGTTGTCTGCTGGTAAGTAATTTGCCTTACAAGTTGTCTGCTGGTAAGAAATTTGTCTTACAAGTTGTCTGCTGGTAAGAAAATTGTCTTGCAAGTTGTCTGCTGGTAAGAAATTTGTCTTACGAGCTATTTGCTGGCAACAAAATCTTAATAGGAAGGTAATGAATAAATCTTTTAATTATTGAACATTGTTGATTGAGTTCTCGTTTTCTATTACTGGTTATGGAGGGGTGGCTGATGTAGTGTGACAAGTTGATGGAGGGGTGGCTGATGTAGTGTGACAAGTTGATGGTGGGGTGACTGATGTAGTGTGACAAGTTGATGGTGGGGTGACTGATGTAGTGTGACAAGTTGATGGAGGGGTGACTGATGTAGTGTGACAAGTTGATGGAGGGGTGACTGATGTAGTGTGACAAGTTGATGGAGGGGTGACTGATGTAGTGTGACAAGTTGATGGAGGGGTGACTGATGTAGTGTGACAAGTTGATGGAGGGGTGACTGATGTAGTGTGACAAGTTGATGGAGGGGTGACTGATGTAGTGTGACAAGTTGATGGAGGGGTGGCTGATGTAGTGTGACAAGTTGATGGAGGGGTGACTGATGTACTGTGGCAAGTTGATGGAGGGGTGACTGATGTAGTGTGTGACAAGTTGATGGTGGGGTGACTGATGTAGTGTGTGACAAGTTGATGGAGGGGTGACTGATGTAGTTTGTGACAAGTTGATGGAGGGGTGACTGATGTAGTGTGACAAGTTGATGGAGGGGTGACTGATGTAGTGTGACAAGTTGATGGAGGGGTGACTGATGTAGTGTGTGACAAGTTGATGGTGGGGTGACTGATGTAGTGTGTGACAAGTTGATGGAGGGGGTGACTGATGTACTGTGACAAGTTGATGGAGGGGTGACTGATGTAGTGTGTGACAAGTTGATGGTGGGGTGACTGATGTAGTGTGACAAGTTGATGGAGGGGGTGACTGATGTAGTGTGACAAGTTGATGGAGGGGTGACTGATGTAGTGTGTGACAAGTTGATGGAGGGGTGACTGATGTAGTGTGTGACAAGTTGATGGAGGGGTGACTGATGTAGTGTGTGACAAGTTGATGGAGGGGTGGCTGATGTAGTGTGATAAGTTGATGGAGGGGTGACTGATGTATTGCGTGACAAGTTGATGGAGGGGTGACTGATTTAGTGTGTGAAAGTTGATGGAGGGGTGACTGATGTAATGCGTGACAAGTTAATGGAGGGGTGACTGATGTAGTTTGTGACAAGTTGATGGAGGGGTGACTGATGTAGTGTGTGACAAGTTGATGGAGGGGGTGACTGATGTAGTGTGTGACAAGTTGATGGAGGGGTGACTGATGTAGTGTGTGACAAGTTGATGGAGGGGTGACTGATGTAATGCGTGACAAGTTGATGGAGGGGTGACTGATGTCGTTTGTCTGAGACAAATTGATGCATTGATGTCTAGTGTATAGAAATATACCTAGTTGGATGACTCTTAGTGCAGCCAGCTGGCCAGTGGCTTACGCACTGGCCTGGAATTTTACGACTCACACGCGATGGTTTAAACCCCACCCGTTCCCTGGTTTGTCTTCAATCGTGTTATTGCGATTTCGTGAGTCAGTGTTTGTTTGTACTGAATCTTTGTATATGGTCGTGGCACAGAAGTTAGCACGCGGTCTTGCTACTCTAGCTAGAATTCCATAGGTTACTGTAGAAGGTACAGTATCGTGTTGGAGGTTTGCTACAGGTGGTACGGAGGCGAGGTTGGTTCTCTGGATCTCTCCGTCCTGTTGGATGGGTCGGGGATAGTGTCATGGAAGGGGAAGGATAATAGGGAACACGGAAATGAGCAGGAGAGTGAGAAATTTATGTACTCGTACGGGTGTAAAGACTGAGCATTAATATGAGAATGATATAAAAACTAAATCATATTAGGACCTTCACGATGATATAAAAACTAAATCATATTAGGACCTTTACGATTACTTACCAGGTAATAAGACTGAAGCAGGAAGGCTACACCAGCGGGTGCTGGACTGCATCTGTACAACAGGGAAATATGTAATAAACTGCTAAGTGAACCAGATGCATCAGGGACATGGGATCTAACAATGTACCATGATGAGCTCTGAGGGAGGGAGAACAAACATTAGCTAAAACATACAAGTCAGTTACCAGAGGTCTGGAAGACAACAAATGTTGTCCAGATGTTTAAGAAGATGGCCAGACAGATGACTTTAAACTATAGGTCAGTGTCACTGACATGTATGTTATGTCAGGGTCAGTGTCACTGATATATATGTTATGTCAGGTTCAGTGTCACTGACATGTATGTTATGTCAGGTTCAGTGTCACTGACATGTATGTTATGTCAGGTTCAGTGTCACTGACATGTATGTTATGTCAGGTTCAGTGTCACTGACATGTATGTTATGTCAGGTTCAGTGCCACTGACATGTATGTTATGTCAGGTTCAGTGTCACTGACATGTATGTTATGTCAGGTTCAGTGCCACTGACATGTATGTTATGTCAGGTTCAGTGCCACTGACATGTATGTTATGTCAGGTTCAGTGCCACTGACATGTATGTTATGTCAGGTTCAGTGTCACTGACATGTATGTTATGTCAGGTTCAGTGTCACTGACATGTATGTTATGTCAGGTTCAGTGTCACTGACATGTATGTTATGTCAGGTTCAGTGCCACTGACATGTATGTTATGTCAGGTTCAGTGTCACTGACATGTATGTTATGTCAGGTTCAGTGTCACTGACATGTATGTTATGTCAGGTTCAGTGTCACTGACATGTATGTTATGTCAGGTTCAGTGTCACTGACATGTATGTTATGTCAGGTTCAGTGTCACTGACATGTATGTTATGTCAGGTTCAGTGCCACTGACATGTATGTTATGTCAGGTTCAGTGCCACTGACATGTATGTTATGTCAGGTTCAGTGTCACTGACATGTATGTTATGTCAGGTTCAGTGCCACTGACATGTATGTTATGTCAGGTTCAGTGTCACTGACATGTATGTTATGTCAGGTTCAGTGTCACTGACATGTATGTTATGTCAGGTTCAGTGTCACTGACATGTATGTTATGTCAGGTTCAGTGCCACTGACATGTATGTTATGTCAGGTTCAGTGTCACTGACATGTATGTTATGTCAGGTTCAGTGCCACTGACATGTATGTTATGTCAGGTTCAGTGTCACTGACATGTATGTTATGTCAGGTTCAGTGCCACTGACATGTATGTTATGTCAGGTTCAGTGCCACTGACATGTATGTTATGTCAGGTTCAGTGTCACTGACATGTATGTTATGTCAGGTTCAGTGCCACTGACATGTATGTTATGTCAGGTTCAGTGTCACTGACATGTATGTTATGTCAGGTTCAGTGTCACTGACATGTATGTTATGTCAGGTTCAGTGCCACTGACATGTATGTTATGTCAGGTTCAGTGTCACTGACATGTATGTTATGTCAGGTTCAGTGTCACTGACATGTATGTTATGTCAGGTTCAGTGCCACTGACATGTATGTTATGTCAGGTTCAGTGTCACTGACATGTATGTTATGTCAGGTTCAGTGTCACTGACATGTATGTTATGTCAGGTTCAGTGCCACTGACATGTATGTTATGTCAGGTTCAGTGTCACTGACATGTATGTTATGTCAGGTTCAGTGTCACTGACATGTATGTTATGTCAGGTTCAGTGTCACTGACATGTATGTTATGTCAGGTTCAGTGCCACTGACATGTATGTTATGTCAGGTTCAGTGTCACTGACATGTATGTTATGTCAGGTTCAGTGCCACTGACATGTATGTTATGTCAGGTTCAGTGCCACTGACATGTATGTTATGTCAGGTTCAGTGTCACTGACATGTATGTTATGTCAGGTTCAGTGCCACTGACATATGTTATGTCAGGTTCAGTGCCAGTAAAACTTCTTTCTCTTACCTGCTTAAGCTCCTGTCCTGGCCACTGCCTCACTGACACTTATGTCCTGGCCACTGCCTCACTGACACTTATGTCCTGGCCACTGCCTCACTGACAGGAATGAAACACATTCACTTTCAGGGAATAATACACGTCCACTTTCAGTATGCTACCCGGAAAATGACACTATATATGGAGCGTTATTTTATATATAATTTTTTTAATACAGTACTCTGTAATAGTATCCCAGCAGAGATATATATAAACTCGTGGAGGAAGCGGGAATTAAAGGGAAGGAACTCTAATTAACTCTTACAGGTTTAGAGCTTCCTCATCAATAAGTTTCAGTGATTCAGAGGTTACCTGATTATTAGTAGTATTACAATCATGGGGAACGCTAAACCCGTAGTATTATACAGCAGAGGTTACCTGAAAAATAGGAGACAGAGGGTAACAGGTCAAGGCATTATTATGGTCGAGTGTACAGTTTGTGGTCCCACAACAATGACTATATATATATATATATATATATATATATATATATATATATATATATATATATATATATATATATCGTGCCGAATAGGTGAAACTGGTCAAAATAGCAAAAATTCATTTAAAATTAAGTCCTTTCTAAAATTTTCTCTTATACGTTTAAAGATATATTTTTTTCATTTATGTTTATGTAAACATTCATAATTTTTTACCAAAAGAACCTTAGAAAACTTACCTAACCTTATTATAACAAGCGCAATTTAATTTAGACTAATCCAGCTAAATATATTTTAGATAAGTTTACAATAATTTAATAATAAACAAACACAATGAAATATATTTTTTTTAGTTGGGTTCAGAATGATTTTTGCGAGCTTACTGCATACGCAAATTTCCGCTTGCCTTATTCGGCAAGAAGACAGCAGCATCAATTCTCCCTCTCATCAAGCACGTCAACAAACTCGTAAAAGTACAAAAGTTTGCTGCAAGCAGAGTGGTCTCAGCTGAGAAGACTTCAAGAAGATAGTGAAGGAAATAAAGATGGCGACCTTGGCTAGAAAATGACTTTGGCGAATAATTACTTAGAGGAAATAAAAAGCCTCATATGAACAGATAAATATTAAGAGGAACTGAAAGGTCTCATATAGACTGTGTTTACAATGTGAGACTGTTACAAGGATCCACTTGTGGAAACTAAATACAGTATATAGATGAGTGTTAACCAAGGAAGTAATTTTGTAGTCTCAGGATGAACTGATTCTGTCTGTAAGATGAGGAAGTTCTTGACGCACGTTTCATGCACAGCTTCAGGACTAGGTACAGTAAAGCGCAGAAACTAGTAATGGCGATTGATGTAGCTTAAGATACGGATCCAAGAGCTGATATTCAACCCCCTCAAACACAAATTGGGGCAGTTAATACTCAGCCCATCCTATGGGTGATAGTTATATGCATCAAACCCATCCTGTGGGTGATAGTTATATACATCAAACCCATCCTGTGTCTGATAGTTATATACATCACACCCATCCTGTGGGTGATAGTTATATACATCACACCCATCCTGTGGGTGATAGTTATATACATCACACCCATCCTGTGGGTGATAGTTATATACATCACACCCATCCTGTGGGTGATAGTTATATACATCACACCCATCCTGTGGGTGATAGTTATATACATCACACCCATCCTGTGGGTGATAGTTATATACATCACACCCATCCTGTGGGTGATAGTTATATACATCACACCCATCCTGTGGGTGATAGTTATATACATCACACCCATCCTGTGGGTGATAGTTATATACATCACACCCATCCTGTGGGTGATAGTTATATACATCACACCCATCCTGTGGGTGATAGTAAAAAAAATTACAGAATCACATAACAAAGACAAGGACTCAATCCATCCTGGTAACTACATATTAATAACTTTATCAACATACAAGCAAGGTTCTATCTAACCCAGATAGAACGTTAAGCCTCTGTACGATTGCTATTATTTTTTCTCTAAGTATCCCAGGCTAGCCAACGATGGCTGGGAACAGAATCTACAGTGACTAGATGAATGGTTCAGAGAACCGACAAGTTGATAAATTAGACACGTGCGACACTTTGGTATCTTTATTGTGGAAACGTTTCGCCACGCAGTTTCGCCACACATCAGTCCGGTACAAAGAAGGGAATAATTACCTCCTGATCTTCACTATTCTTTGTATTCCACTGAGGAAGTCACTGTGTGGAGAAACGTTTCCACAACAAAGATACCCAAAGTGTTGCACATGGTGTCTAATTTATCAACAGTGGACTGAAAGGTCAGAGCCAAGGTCTGGTGTCTTGAGACGCGCCCTCTCTGAATTAACACTAAAAAATATACTAATTTTTTCGCCTTTACTCACTAAGCCAGAGCTTTGAGGCACCCTATGCCAGGTGAAACCTTCTCTCTGATTGGCTGGTGTAGCGGGACGCGAAGCTGCTGATTGGTTGGTGTAGCGGGACTCGAGGTTGCTGACTGGCTGGCTGTGACCCTTCACTACCAATGGCATCCCTTCACTCTCACCCCCACGGTGTGGGGAGTACAGTAAGCGGTTACCTGCTGACGAAGACTGTGCTGGAGGGTCAGTGTTGCTCCTGCCGTCATACTGACAGTATCCTCCTCTTCTACCCAGCTCTGCTGCCCCAACTACTATATCCTGCCCTAACTACGATATCCTGAACCGTTTATCAGACGCGTCGTCCCCCCCCCTTATACACTCCGATAACAGGTACGTGATAGCCTTCCAAACTTTGTCATTACTTGTATGATCGCCAACTGTGTATACAACACTACAACTCATTGTATGTCAGTGTGTACGTCACTACAAATTGGTGGAGATAGCGGGAAACTGATGAAGACAAAATATTGGTGGTAGCAGCAGCGAGTGGAGACGATAGCAACAACTTCACATGTATTAATAGCAGAATAAACAAAGGATCTGGTGTTTTTTTGTCATACAAATTAAGTTACATCTGAAATTTGTATGCTGAACATGGCTAAATTGGTGTTTAAGCTCTGTCAATACTGTGTGTGTGTGTGTGTGTGTGTGTGTGTGTGTGTGTCTTTCTGTCCCTGTGTGTGTGTTTGTCTGTATTTTTCTGTCACGGTGTATATATGTGTGTGTGTGTATTTTTGTGTACTTATCTATTTGTGGTCGTCTATCTCTTTCTCACTCTCTCCCCTCAAGGGAGGTTCCTTGATGCTGGTGAGGGGATCTTTATCTAGGAAATTGGATCTATGCTCCAGTTCCCTGAATTAAGCCTGAATCCCTTCCATGCCCCCCCCCCCCACGTGCGCCATATAATCCTACGGGTTAAGCGTTCCCCATGATTATAATAATTATAATCTCTCTCTCTCTCTCTCTCTCTCTCCATGTTTGCCCTCATTCTCATACAGTTCTCATGATCACAACACAAAATTACACAAATCACTGCCACAGTAGAATTTACGTCACTTGAATTATGGGGTAATTTCCTCCGCATTACTAACTATCGGAAGTGACGCAACCTAACTGTTGAATGGCTGTTCACAAATACTTAACCACTTTTTTATGTATTCTAATAGTGATGTGATGAAATTTTAAAGTCATTATACTCGGTATTCTTTTTTTGTTTGATTTGTGCAGCATCGCTGTATTTTTGAAGGTGCATTGGTGTCCTTTGCAAGGTACAATTGGGGTGTTTGGGTACGAAATTTAAATGGTTCTGCTTCTGTGGGCTTTTTTCAAAGAGAAGTCTCGCCAAATTTGTAATTGCTGTGGCGAGTCTTCGTGAACAATGGGCCAGTGATCTCCTGGATGCGCACCAGGGCAGCGTCTAAATGCGTATTTCCACCCCATGTGTCACTGTCTGTGTGTCCTTGTGTGTATTTTGGTCTGTGTCCCTATTTGTGCTTTGGTCTGTGCCTCGGTTTCTATCTTCGTGTGTATCTCCGTGTGCGTCTGTCTCTTTGAGTGTGTGTCTGTCTTGGTCTGTGTCCCTGTGTGTGTATGTTTATTGGTGTGTGTCTGTGTGTCTGTATCATCCATTCTGTTTCTGTATCCGTGTGTGTTTCCCGTGGCCTCTGGATATATCTTGGTCTGTGTTTTTGGCTGTATTTTGCTCTGTGTTCCTGGCTATATCTTTGTTTTTGTATCCTGGTCACTGTTCTTGTGCGTCTCAGGTTGGACTTCGACCTTCTGAGACCTCAGACTGTCAACTTTAAGATGACCTTCGAAATTCGAAAGTCAAAATAAGGTTTGGTAGCTAAGTCATCCACTGTGTGATTACTGACATCTGGTCTCAACATACATTTCTTCAGCTGGTTTCGAAGGTTCCATCAGGTCTAAGATACTTAAGCTGGCCATGACTATAGTAGTCGCTTGAAAGTGAAGTCACTGAATTCCCTGTCATTTTTTTTTGTATCACTATGTATGCAAGTCATAACACACGTGGTTTACCATGATACTTACTAGACTATACTAGTAACTCCTCCTGTATTTTATCAGTTGGTTGTGCATGATCCTGAAGCTTTGTAAGCATTGTTGCTGTTAATTTGTCATTTGGCGACATTTCTGACTGACAGCAAAGACATGTATAACAAGGCGTTCTTGGGACGACGTTTCGTTCTTGGAGTGAAAACGTTCTCTCAAATTTCCTACCATTGAATTTATTTTAGGAAGCTATTGTTGTCGAAAGTTTGTTTTAAATCTAACATTTAAATGGAAATAAACTCTAATACACCAAATATTCTATAGCCGGAAGTTTATTATATTCTGCTCTTCCACGGTGATGAAAAGATATATTCATTTTTATTTACCTAATTTCTAAAATCTGCCTTGCTACATTATCCTATTTCTTCTGTCTCTTAACCTGTTTTTTTTCGTTACTTCACTCTTCTTTACCTCTACTTGGCTTTCTTCGCTACTCCTGACACACTTCACTTTCCCCTGGTCCACTTTCCTGGGGCCCCTTACTGTCCCCTTTCTCCAGTTAGTAGGTGTAGATCATCAGTCAGTAACCGGTCCTCATTCATAAGGGTCGAGGAGCAGATGGTGATCAAGGGTGTGGATCACTACCTGTGTGACCGGTGCCGCGTTGAAATCGCCTGCTCATGATCTCTTGGAATTCTGTGCGCTGTCTCTGCATCTCTCCTTTTCTACATCTCTATGTATCTTTCTGTATCTCTCTTTTTCTGTATCTCTGCATTTTCTTGGTCAGTGTAAAATGCTTGAGTACATAGGTGTTAATCACATGATGACTCGCTCAGTATGTATGAAACTAATGGCCTACCCATGATGGGTATCATCATTAAGTAGCCACATGCATACCCAGGCTGGATATCATTAAGTAGCCACATTAATACCCATGCTGGGTATCATTATTTAAGTAGCCACAAGCATACCCATGCTGGGTATCCACCTCATCAAAAGCGATCTTATAACATATGATGTAGTGTTAATGTTAGGCTCTAAATTAGAGTCGAAATTGCTAAAGCAGATTGTACGTAATTGTTACTTTGTTATTGCATATGTGCCTGACGGCGCTAACAACCCGTTGTTGTTTGTGAGGCGATGCTAGACGGCGTTAACAACCCGTTGTTTTGTAAAGCGATGCTAGACGGCGCTAACAACCCGTTGTTGTTTGTGAGGCGATGCTAGACGGCGTTAACAACCCGTTGTTTTGTAAAGCGATGCTAGACGGCGCTAACAACCCGTTGTTGTTTGTGAGGCGATGCTAGACGGCGTTAACAACCCGTTGTTTTGTAAAGCGATGCTAGACGGCGCTAACAACCCGTTGTTGTTTGTGAGGCGATGCTAGACGGCGTTAACAACCCGTTGTTTTGTAAAGCGATGCTAGACGGCGCTAACAACCCGTTGTTGTTTGTGAGGCGATGCTAGACGGCGTTAACAACCCGTTGTTTTGTAAAGCGATGCTAGACGGCGCTAACAACCAGTTGTTTGTGAGGCGATGCTAGACGGCGCTAACAACCAGTTGTTTGTGAGGCGATGCTAGACGGCGCTAACAACCAGTTGTTTGTAAGTCGATGGTAACTAGAAAAGAAGAGGAAGAGTTTGGGATGGCAGAAGCGAAGGAAAGGTATTCTCTGTGCTTTAGTGTTGCTGCCTTGTACAGTTATTACATCAAGTCTATACAATGCCAACAAGTTACTTGTCTGACACAGCAGCACCATAGAATCTTGGTACAGAGGATATCTGCCACTTCAGAGGTAACCTCTAGTACACCCTCTGTGCATATTGTACTTCCACTAGTGGGTTCCACCCACTTGTGACCACGTCTTCAACTTCTACCTCTCTCTGCATGTGCAACTCCTTTGTTGAATCTGTATTCCATCTTATGGGCATAACCTACTCCCAGTTGTTGGCCCCACCCACATGTAACAATGATAGTCTGCCGTGCAGGCGAAACATATCTCCTATATAGATACCCAGGTGTTGCACATCTCTTGTTTATCTTCTTGTCAGTATTGTATACCTCAGATGTAATTGATCTGTTTGGCAGATTGTCCCACTGGTCTATAACCCTCTTGGTAAATAAGTACCATTAGTGTGAGGTAATTTAAACCTCAGAGTGTGGCATTCCACATGTATGTTTTGACTCTTCAAAAAAAAAAAAACTCTTTTCCTATCAGTATTTGAAGATTTTGTGATCCTTTTTCTTGCAATCCTTAATAAAATGTAGAGGGAAACGGCATATTGAATGTTTGCTAACCGTGTTGCATTTCCCTTGCAAGAATTCCTGGGTACAAACCCCTCTGTGCTCTCAAGGAGAACTTTGTGTGATTCACTGGGATTTGTACCTATTGGAAGTCTGTGCTAAAACTTGCTGTCCAGTACGTTATCTACTGTACCATTCCAGCGTAATAAGATTCTTTCATTTATCAGTATCTGATGAATGGTTTTGAAAACCGACAAGTTGAAGAATTGAGACACTTGTGCAACATATAGGAATCTTCATTGAATCTTTGTGTGGCGAAGCGTTTCTTCAATAAAGATTCCCATATGTTGCAGAAGTGTCTCAATTCTTCAATTGTAAGTATTCTTGCGCACACACTAGGATAATCATCGGCCCCACTGGCTTGCTAGTTCTAGGACTGGCTTGCTGGTTCTAGAACTGGCTTGCTGGTTCTAGGACTGGCTTGCTGGTTCTAGGACTGGCTTGCTGGTTCTAGGACTGGCTTGCTGGTTCTATGACTGGCTTGCTGGTTCTAGGACTGGCTTGCTGGTTCTAGGACTGGCTTGCTGGTTCTAGGACTGGCTTACTGGTTCTAGGACTGGCTTGCTAGTTCTAGGACTGGCTTGCTAGTTCTAGGACTGGCTTGCTATGGGCTCGGACATCCGTTCAATCAGCTAATCTTGTGAGTATTTCTCTGTGTGTTTGATGGTACGACCAGAACTGAATGAGATCACTCTTGTAATTGATAAAAACACACAAGCAGCAATTGGAAATTTTATTCAGACGACGTTTTGCCCTTATCAAATTATAAATTGAATAAAATACTCACAAGCATTGGGACTGACCACCCTCTATTGAGGCTGAGGGACTGACTACCAGAAATTACTTCTAAACTTCTCCCACTGTCTGCAGTTTTATAAGTCCCTCTGTATTAGATTGAAGAAACCTACTAAACAGACGAAACGTTTCAGCAGTAAAGATGTGATGAATGGTTTGAAAAACCGACAAGTTGAAGATTGAGACACTTATGCAGCATATGGAAATCTTTATTCAGGAAACGTTTCGCCACACAGTGGCTTCATCAGTCCAATACAAAGAGGAAGGCGTAAGGAGAGGAGGAGTATGAGGTAATCAGTCCCTCAGCCTGGAGTCGATGTTTTCAGTCCATCGACTCCAGGCTGAGGGACTGATTACCTCATACTCCTCCTCTCCTTACGCCTTCCTCTTTGTATTGGACTGATGAAGCCACTGTGTGGCGAAACGTTTCCTGAATAAAGATTCCCATATGCTGCATAAGTGTCTCAATCTTCAGCAGTAAAGATGTTTAAGTGTTGCGAATGTGTGATGTTTCCAGTGACCCAGTGTGTTTATCTATTGTAATATTTCCATCTACCACTATGATAATTACAAACCATCTGTACTGTAGTAGTTCCTTCTACCACTATGATAGTTACAGACCATCTGTACTGTAGTAGTTCCTTCTACCACTATGATAGTTACAGACCATCTGTACTGTAGTAGTTCCTTCTACCACTATGATAGTTACAGACCATCTACTCTTAAGAGACCATTTGTACTGGTGGTAAGTCTTCAATTTTAAACTATGTTGAACGTAGCAGATCAAGACTTCTAGAAATGGGAGTGTGTTGTGATTTCTTCTTTTTACGCGAATTGTATGGCGACTGAGTCACCACATTCACCCTAAAGTGACTACTGCCTCACCACACTGACTCTGAAGTGACTGTTGTTTCACCACACCCACGTTCAGGGTCCCACCTACTTAGCCACACCCACGTTCCTCTTTCTTTAAGGGCTTCCCCTTCCTGTTTTTCTGCCCTTCCCACTCGAAAATCTCCCGCGTTTTATCCCTTACGCTGCTTTTCCGGGAGGCAGGGAGCAACTGGGGGATGCGAATAAGGATGGAGGATAGGGATGTCTGGTTTTAGGGATGGATAGCGAGTATAGGTGTAAAGTAGGTGTGTATAAGTGAAGGATAGGGGAGATATGTGTAGGTTGGTTTACTTCCTGGTACCCACCCACCCACTAGATACCCACCTGCTATATACCTTGTTGCCGGGGTGAGTAACGGACTCAAGGCTGCCTCCTCCTCCATCCTACCTCCTTCCTGCTTTTCTCTTTCCTCTCCTTCCTCTTCCTCTTGCATAATATTTGCGCTACTCTGCGTTCTGCCTGACCCTACATTCCTACCCACCTCATCCCCCATTCCTATCTTATCCTTTCCTTCTCTTATCCCAGTTCTCTTCCCATGTTTCCTCCATCCCTACCTATCTTATTTGCCTTTCCTTCTTATTCTGGGTCTCTACCCACCTTGACCATCTTTCCTTATCCTATTCTCCGTTGTTTCTTATCTTGCATCCGTATCTATCTTATCCTCTGTGGATATTTGGCACTCTTCCTGCCACAAAATTATCCCTATGAGGTATTTATCAACGGAGGATTGAGCATACCCACCTCAGACACAGCCACCTACTTGCGGGTGAGCTTGTCCCTCTCTGTGCAACTTGTGGCGCAATCATTACTGAATATATTTTTGTCAGTGGATTTGGCATTTAATGTTTGACTTTATTTTTTATAATTACCGAGGTATCTGGAGGGACTTCGGTGAAATTTTGCATAGGCCTTTTAACATTAGTGTTTTTGTGTATGTTGAAGTTTTTTCCTGTCATACTCCATGCAACACCATCACACAGGACGGGTCTCACCTCACACACCATCACACAGGACGGGTCTCCACACGCACCATCACACAGGACGGGTCTCCCTGTCACACACCATCACACAGGACGGGTCTCCCTGTCACACACCATCACACTGGACGGGTCTCCCTGTCACACACCATCACACAGGACGGGTCTCCCTGTCACACACCATCACACAGGACGGGTCTCCCTGTCACACACCATCACACAGGACGGGTCTCCCTGTCACACACCATCACACAGGACGGGTCTCCCTGTCACAAACCATCACACAGGACTGGTCTCCCTGTCACACACCATCACACAGGACGGGTCTCCCTGTCACACACCATCACACAGGACGGGTCTCCCTGTCACACACCATCACACAGGACGGGTCTCCCTGTCACACCATCACACAGGACGGGTCTCCCTGTCACCCACCATCACACAGGACGGGTCTCCCTGTCACCCACCATCACACAGGACGGGTCTCCCTGTCACACACCATCACACAGGACGGGTCTCCCTGTCACACACCATCACACAGGACGGGTCTCCCTGTCACACACCATCACACAGGACGGGTCTCCCTGTCACACACCATCACACAGGACGGGTCTCCCTGTCACACCATCACACAGGACGGGTCTCCCTGTCACACACCATCACACAGGACGGGTCTCCCTGTCACACACCATCACACACCATCACACAGGACGGGTCTCCCTGTCACACACCATCACACAGGACGGGTCTCCCTGTCACACACCATCACACAGGACGGGTCTCCCTGTCACACACCATCACACAGGACGGGTCTCCCTGTCACACACCATCACACAGGACGGGTCTCCCTGTCACACACCATCACACAGGACGGGTCTCCCTGTCACACACCATCACACAGGACGGGTCTCCCTGTCACACACCATCACACAGGACGGGTCTCCCTGTCACACACCATCACACAGGACGGGTCTCCCTGTCACACACCATCACACAGGACGGGTCTCCCTGTCACACACCATCACACAGGACGGGTCTCCCTGTCACACACCATCACACAGGACGGGTCTCCCTGTCACACACCATCACACAGGACGGGTCTCCCTGTCACACACCATCACAAAGGACGGGGACAGGGGTCTCCCTGTCACACACCATCACACAGGACGGGTCTCCCTGTCACACACCATCACACAGGACGGGTCTCCCTGTCACACACCATCACACAGGACGGGTCTCCCTGTCACACACCATCACACAGGACGGGTCTCCCTGTCACCCACCATCACACAGGACGGGTCTCCCTGTCACACACCATCACACAGGACGGGTCTCCCTGTCACACACCATCACACAGGACGGGTCTCCCTGTCACACACCATCACACAGGACGGGTCTCCCTGTCACACACCATCACACAGGACGGGTCTCCCTGTCACACACCATCACACAGGACGGGTCTCCCTGTCACACACCATCACACAGGACGGGTCTCCCTGTCACACACCATCACACAGGACGGGTCTCCCTGTCACACACCATCACACAGTCACACACCATCACACGACGGGTCTCCCTGTCACACACCATCACACAGGACGGGTCTCCCTGTCACGGGTCTCCCTGTCACACCATCACACAGGACGGGTCTCCCTGTCACACACCATCACACAGGACGGGTCTCCCTGGCACCATCACACAGGACGGGTCTCCCTGTCACACACCATCACACAGGACGGGTCTCCCTGTCACACACCATCACACAGGACGGGTCTCCCTGTCACACACCATCACACACACACCATCACACAGGACGGGTCTCCCTGTCACACACCATCACACAGGACGGGTCTCCCTGTCACACACCATCACACAGGACGGGTCTCCCTGTCACACACCATCACACAGGACGGGTCTCCCTGTCACACACCATCACACAGGACGGGTCTCCCTGTCACACACCATCACACAGGACGGGTCTCCCTGTCACACACCATCACACAGGACGGGTCTCCCTGTCACACACCATCACACAGGACGGGTCTCCCTGTCACACACCATCACACAGGACGGGTCTCCCTGTCACACACCATCACACAGGACGGGTCTCCCTGTCACACACCATCACACAGGACGGGTCTCCCTGTCACACACCCGCACCCAGGACGGGTCTCCCTGTCACACACCATCACACAGGACGGGTCTCCCTGTCACACACCATCACACAGGACACACACCATCACACAGGACGGGTCTCCCTGTCACACACCATCACACAGGACGGGTCTCCCTGTCACACACCATCACACAGGACGGGTCTCCCTGTCACACACCATCACACAGGACGGGTCTCCCTGTCACACACCATCACACAGGACGGGTCTCCCTGTCACACACCATCACACAGGACGGGTCTCCCTGTCACACACCATCACACAGGACGGGTCTTCCTGTCACACACCATCACACAGGACGGGTCTCCCTGTCACACACCATCACACAGGACGGGTCTCCCTGTCACACACCATCACACAGGACGGGTCTCCCTGTCACACACCATCACACAGGACGGTCTCCCTGTCACACACCATCACACAGGACGGGTCTCCCTGTCACACACCATCACACAGGACGGGTCTCCCTGTCACACACCATCACACAGGACGGGTCTCCCGTTAATAATAAAATAATTGATGGAGGCTTGATACTCTTTCCGTTAATAGCAGATAGACTTTCTTGAAGTTGGCGCATGTCAACATGCACGTGTAAAGCATGCATCAGGTGCGGCAGGTGAAGACATAAAAACAGGTTACTGAGTTGGGTGGTAAAGGTGAGCCAGGTGTTATTAGGTCATATCTTGACACAAGCGTTGCTACACTGCTACAAAAGTTAGTGAATTTTATGCTAGTCTGACCTTCATGCTGACTGTCGTTTTCTGTAACTCTTCTTTTGGATGATTGAAGTGTAACCGACCTCCCTGAGGGAGAAAAAATAATAATAATAATAATCATTTCTACAAGTACATGTATAAAGTATACAGGCCTCTCTGACATCGATGATATACTACTATATAACAAGCCGCTTATACAGAACATTTCGGACAAATTAGGTTAATTTTGTTCCCAGGATGCGACCCATACCAGTAAACACCCTAACACTGCTAGGTGAACAGGGACAGCAGGTGTGTTAAGGAAACACGTCCTAATGTTTCCACCCGTACCGGGGATCGATCCCCGGAGACGAAGAGGAGGAAGGAAAAAGATGTATATATACAAGGAGAGGTGTATATCTCTCGGTGTATATATATACACTGAGAGTTGACGTTAATGCCTCTTTTAGGGATTATATACCTGACTAGTTGTGAGCAAGTGACATGCAGCCTTAATGACCCTTTGAGTAGTTGATAGGCTTTAAGTTAGCTCCATTAACCAACAAACGTCGAAGGAGGGTGAGAGGAGGATTTTCTTTTGATAGCCCCAGATGGCTGTCAGCCCAGGAGTGAATAAGGAGAACAGTGTGATTGAATTCCAGTGGAGTCCTTCAGTCCTCTTCCCTAGGATGGTATCCACAAGTTACCTAAACACCCAGGTACCTACTTACTGTTTGAGAACAAGGGCAGCAGGTGTAAAGACAGTCTCAATTCTCCAGATATTGAACCCAGGTCCTTCCATTGTGAGCAGATTGTGTTACCACTAATCTATGAGTCATTCCACACCACCTCAGTTCGTAGGAAATATCACCAGATATCAAGGTTGATCGTGACTGTCAAGTTCTGCCGGAGTAATAGTAATAGTAGTGGTGGTTGTAGTAATAGTAGTGGTGGTGGTGGTGATGGCGGCGGCGGTGATGGTGGTGGTGGTGGTGGTGATGATGGTGGTGGTGATGATGGTGGTGGTGGTGGTGATGGCGGTGGTGGTGATGGCGGTGGTGGTGGTGGTGATGGTGGTGGTGGTGGTGGTGATGGTGGTGATGGTGGTGGTGGTGGTGGTGATGGTGGTGATGGTGGTGGTGGTGGTGATGGTGGTGGTGGTGGTGGTGGTAGTGGTGATGGTGGTGGTAGTGGTGGTGGTAGTGGTGATGGTAGTGGTGATGGTGGTGGTAGTGGTGATGGTAGTGGTGGTGGTAGTGGTGATGGTGGTGGCGGTGGTGGTTTAAGAGCTAAAACAGTAGCAGCAATACTGTATAAAATAATAATAATAATAGTAATATAATAATAGTAATATATAACCACAAGAACTGGAGATAGGAACTAGATGTTAATTAAGAGTAAAATATTGGTCATAAACACCTGAGTCAGAACATGATGCCAAACAACTTACCAAAACTAGTTTTTCCCCGGATAATTTTGTTGACGAGATTAGATACAGTCGCAGCAATATAATTTGCATATATTCTGAGGAGTGTATCCTTAGTGTATATACAGTGATACCAGCAGTGTATATATGTAATTATACTAATGGTATGCAATACACTGACAAGTAGGTAAATAAGATGAATGTGCAATAGTTGGGTATCTTTATTGCTGATGAAGATACCCAACTGTTTCACGAGTGTATATACACTTGCAGGGGTGTATATCTCAGTATGTATACACTGAGATATACATTATACAGATGACATACAGTCTTAATGACACGTGTGTAGTTGATGAGCTTTAAGTCTAATGAGGCAGTCAGTTGTAAAGAAGAGATGTGTTGAGCAAGGGGGAGCTGACCCCCCCCCCTGTCTCCACTCTTGTAAAAACTTTTTATCCAAACTCAAAAAACACATTTGGTAACCTAGAGATTATTGATATAATAAGGAATAACATCATACTTGATACAAATATCGGTGATAGTTATGAGAAAATAACACGTAGGATGATGCGAGGTATAAAGGGAGAGTGAGAAAATTATTATTATTATAATCAAGGGGGAAGCGCTAAACCCGGAGGATTATACAGCGCCTGGGGGGGGGATGTGGAAGGCATTCAGGCTTAATTCGGGGAACTGGAGCACAGATCCAATTCCCTAAATCAAGAGCCCCTCACCAACATCAAGGAACCTTCCTTGAGGGGAGAGAGTGAGAAAAGAGGCAGAGATGAAGAGTGGGAGGGGAATACGCTTTGTAACGCACATTTTCACATCATGGACCGGGGAAGACCACGAAAGTATCAGGAACTCGACAGAACCAAGCACAGAGGTCTTGAAGCAGCCACACCCTCCACCTACAACACCAGTAAGCAGAACATCCTTCTACCAGTATCTTTATTTCCACTAGTTGGCTGACGCCATTGTTTACCTACCAGAAGTAGTACCGGGCCAAGTACTCCTTGTCTGCTGAATGACCTTTATAGGTTTAACGCTTAATTTGATTATAATTGTGGAACCCTGCTTGTTGCACATCCATTCTGATGCCTCTTCCTGGACAGTAACTCTTTGTTTCCTTCCTGTTAAGTATTTCTAGATCCATTATACCTCTCTAGGGAGGTTCCTTGATGCTAAAGGGCTCTTGATCTGCGGAATTGGATCTGTGCTCTAGTTCCCTGAATTAAACCTGGATGTTTTCCATCCACCCCCTTCCTCCACAGGCGCTGCATAATTCCTCCGGGTTTAGTACTTCCCCCATAATAATTGATCCATTATAGTGTTTTTCCCGTTATTCCTGTCTGCTCTTTTAGCTTCAGCATCAGTCTGTGTGCTACTGTTACATGCCTTGTAACAGTCCAAGAACTTTCAGTCCACTCATCCCTCCTCCTCTCTCTCTCTTGCTTCACTTGTGTTACCTTCTCATAGAATTCAAGTAAGTTTGTGAGATAGAATTTACCATCTCTGAAACCGTAGTAGTTGTTACTTATAAAACCACGCCTTTCCAGATGCTCTGATTGTTTTTTCCATTGTCTTGTATAGTATGCTTGTCAGCGACACTGGTCTGTAGATTAATACTTCCTGTCTGCCTCCTTTCCTAAATATTGGGACTGCGTTTGCTGTCTTGTGTTGACAGAGTTGAAGATTGTGGCTAGTGGCTTACACATTGCTTTCGCTCCCTGTCTTACAGCCCACAGAGATATTGTCTGATCCCATTGCCTTTGAGGTATCCATCTCGCTTAGTTTTTTCACCGCTTGTACGTATTGTGTCCAGTACTCGTTGGTGTATTTTGGCTCTTTGGTAATGCCGTTCAAGAAAACTTAAATTTTGCTCAGCTCCTCGTAGACTTCCTGGTCACTTCTTGTGAGCTCTTCCTCTCTTCTTCAGTGGTTCTTTGCTTTTGTTTTCCATGTAATGTGACTGAAAACTTCGGTTCAGACTTGGTTTTTAATAATATTCTCAGACCGTCGCTCAGCCTCGCTTCTCCCTCGTGTATATTTTTCTGATTGCTTCTGTTTTCTGCTGTTCTTTAATGTCTACATTTTTTCATGCTCTTGCAGTTTTCACTTTCGTCACTATGCAGGTAAACTGAGGGTTTTCTATTCTTACCACTTATTCTGCTTCTGTTTATAAGTTTCTTTTCTTCCTCCTGGTACTTTCATTATCTCATTGTCTTCCTTGCCAGTTTCTTTACCTGTTGCATTGTAAATAAGAATTCTCTCACACCTATATATTCTTCCCTTCCTGCTGTGCTTTCTTTCCACGTTTATTTCCACAATGTATTCTAAACCCCATACTGCTGGCACTCAGGGACTTTCCATATTCCTTTGTCACTTAACATCGAATTTGCTAAGAGTATATGCTAGGTCCAGCCTTGCCGGCTCATAACCTCCTCTCTCCTGACATGTTGACACAGTTTTCCGCTACCATCTTAACCTTCCACATTTCTGGTCCCCTGTGTGGATGACAGTTCTCTCTCTCATTGCTGTGGTATCCACTACCGCTTTATTATTATTACTATTATTAAATTACATTCTTGTCATAATCTGTTTTTAGTCGTTAGTTGTACGTCACTGTTATCATGAACTTGGGGTTGCTCAGTCCTGAGTGCTTACTATGTAATCATTTAACTCCTCTCTCTCTATTACTTTCATCTCAACACTTTACTGCTTACTAATTAAAAGTGTTGCTTTGCTTAAACTCGCTCCTAGCAGAGCTAGGGACAATCACCAGCGTCTCCAATACAGCAACACACACTTCGTCTGAGACGTTTCTGTCTGATACCGTCCGAGGTGCTGGAGGGTCACTAGGGAACCTCATGTGGGACCAGAAGGTTAAATCCAGGAATCAAGGAGCTTCTCTCACGAAAGGTGAGAGTGGACTGCCCTATAACAGAATTCTCAGACTGACGTCACCACGGATTATGAGGGGAAAGTGGCTAAACGACAGCCGGGTAATAAACAACTGTACCCGTAGTTTACATCGTCGAAACATCCTATCTATTTACACGGCTAAATAAATTAAGGCCAGATAATATTATAAAGTACTCTATCCTCATTTTAGCTACTAATGAGGCTAGAAATAATATAATATTAAGTGAAAAAGCCCGTTACTTATATATCATACCTGACCTAGAAGGTTCACAAACGAGGTGCGTAACAGTGTGTACTCACCTAATTGTGGTTGCAGGGGTCGAGACTCAGCTCCTGGCCCCGCCTCTTCACTGATCGCTACTGGATCCTCTCTCTCTCTGCTTCCTGAGCTTTGTCATACCTCTTCTTAAAACTATGTATGGTTCCTGCCTCCACTACTTCACTTGCTAGGCTATTCCACTTGCTGACAACTCTATGACTGAAGAAATACTTCCTAACGTCCCTGTGACTCGTCTGAGTCTTCAGCTTCCAGTTGTGACCCCTTGTCCCTGTGTCCCCTCTCTGGAACATCCTATCTCTGTCCACCTTGTCTATTCCCCGCAGTATCTTGTATGTCGTTATCATGTCTCCCCTGACCCTTCTGTCCTCCAGTGTCGTCAGTCCGATTTCCCTTAACCTTTCCTCGTACGACATTCCCTTGAGCTCTGGGACTAGCCTTGTTGCAAACCTTTGTACTTTCTCTAACTTCTTGACGTGCTTGACCAGGTGTGGGTTCCAGACTGGTGCTGCATACTCCAGTATGGGCCTAACATACACAGTGTACAGTGTCTTGAACGATTCCTTATTAAGGTATCGGAACGCTATTCTCAGGTTTGCCAGGCGCCTGTATGCTGCAGCAGTTATTTGGTTGATGTGTGCCTCCGGTGATGTGCTCGGTGTTATGGTCACCCCAAGGTCTTTCTCTCTGAGTGAGGTCTGTAGTCTTTGTCCACCTAGCCTATACTCTGTCTGCGGTCTTCTTTGCCCCTCCCCAATCTTCATGACTTTGCATTTGGCTGGATTGAATTCGAGAAGCCAGTTACTGGACCACATGTCCAGCCTCTCCAGGTCTCTTTGCAGTCCTGCCTCATCCTCGTCTGATTTAATTCTTCTCATCAACTTCACGTCATCTGCGAACAGGGACACTTCAGAGTCTATTCCTTCCATCATGTCGTTCACATATATCAAAAATAGCACTGGTCCTAGAACTGACCCCTGTGGGACCCCGCTCGTAACAGGCGCCCACTGTGATACCTCTTCACGTACCATGACTCGTTGCTGCCTCCCTGTCAGGTATTCCCTTATCCATTGCAGTGCCCTTCCTTTTATGTGTGCCTGATCCTCCAGCTTCTGCACTAATCTCTTGTGGGGAACTGTGTCAAAGGCCTTCCTGCAGTCTAGGAAAACGCAATCTACCCAACCCTCTCTCTCGTGTCTTACTTCTGTTACCTTGTCATAAAACTCCAGGAGGTTTGTGATACAAGATTTGCCTTCCATGAACCCATGCTGGTTTTCATTTATAATCTTGTTCCTTTCCAGGTGTTCGACCACTCTCCTCCTGATAATCTTCTCCATGACTTTGCACACGATACATGTCAGAGACACAGGTCTGTAGTTTAGTGCCTCGTTTCTGTTTCCTTTCTTAAATATGGGGACTACATTAGCTGTCTTCCATTTCTCAGGTAGTTGCCCAGTTTCAAGGGATGTGTTGAAGATTGTGGTTAGAGGCACACACAGCATCTCTGCTCCTTCTCTAAGGACCCATGGGGAGATGTCCGGTCCCATCGCCTTTGAGGTGTCAAGGTCACTTAAGAGCTTCTTCACCTCCTCCCCAGTTGTTCGTATGTCATCCAACACTTGTTGGTATATTCCCTCTTGATGTTCCCTTCTGTTCTGTCTTCCCATAGCCCTTCCTGTCTCTACTGTAAAAACTTCCTTAAATCTCCTGTTCAGCTCCTCACATACCTCCTGATCATTTCTTGTGAGTTCTCCACCTTCTGTCCTTAATCTGATCACCTGGTCTTTGACTGTTGTCTTCCTCCTGATGTGGCTATACAACAGTTTCGGGTCAGTCTTGATTCTCGATGCTATGTCATTTTCATACTGTCGCTGGGCCTCCCTCCTTACCTGTGCGTACTCATTCCTGGCTCTGCGACTGATCTCCCTATTTTCGTGTGTTCTCTGCCTTCTGTACTTTTTCCATTCTCTATTGCACTTTGTTTTTGCCTCCTTACACCGTCGGGTGAAACAGGGGCTTGTTCTGGTCTTCCCGTTGTTACTGTTGCCCTTGGGAATGAACCTTTCCACTGCCTCCTTGCATTTTGTTGCTACATATTCCATCATTTCATTTACTGGCTTTCCTGCCAGTTCTCTGTCCCACTGGACCTCCCGCAGGAAGTTCTTCAACCCTATGTAGTCCCCTCTTTTATAGTCATGTTTTTCCCATTCTACTCCTGTTATTCTCTCCACTTGCAGCTCTACTATGTATTCAAAGCACAGAACCACGTGGTCGCTAGCTCCTAGGGGACTCTCATACTTGATGTCCTCAATGTCTGAGCTGCCCAGGGTGAACACAAGGTCCAATCTTGCTGGTTCATCCTCCCCTCTCACTCTGGTAGTGTCCTTAACATGTTGGTGCATGAGGTTTTCCAGCACCACGTCCAACATCCTGGCTCTCCATGTTTCGGGACCCCCATGTGGCTCCAGGTTTTCCCAGTCAATCTCCCTGTGGTTGAAATCCCCCATAACCAGCAACTTTGCTCTGCTGGAGTGAGCTCTTCTTGCCACCTCAGCAAGTGTGTCCACCATTGCTCTGTTGCTCTCTTCATATTCCTCTCTTGGCCTCCTGCAGTTCTGTGGTGGATTATACATCACTGCAATGACCACTTTGTGTTCCCCCGACTGAAGTGTACCTGCTATGTAGTCTCTTTCTCCCGTCTCATCTATTCCTTCCATTTTCTCGAATTTCCATCTGTTTTTTACGAGCAGAGCAACCCCACCTCCCCCCCTGCCCTTTCTATCTTTCCTCATGATCTGGTATCCTGGTGGGAAGATTGCATCTGTTATTGTCTCCATGAGTTTTGTTTCTGTAACTGCTATGATGTCTGGGGACTTCTCATTGATTCTTTCTTGCCATTCCTCATGTTTATTCGTTAATCCATCTGCATTTGTGTACCAAACCTTCAACTTCTGTTCTAATACTGTAACTGTGGTGCGGGGGGTGGAAACAGAGGGATCGGTGTGTGTGTGTGTGTGTGTGCGTGTGTGTGTGTGTGTGTGTGTGTGTGTGTGTGTGTGTGTATGCATGTGTGTGTGTGTGTATGCGTGTGTGTGTGTGTGTGTGTGTGTGTACTCACCTAGTTGTACTCACCTAGTTGAGGTTGCAGGGATCGAGTCCGAGTATGTGTGTGTATGTGTGTGTGTGTCTGTGTGTCTGTGTGTCTGTGTGTCTGTGTGTGTCTGTGCGTGCGTGCGTGTGTGTGGGGGTGAATTATTGGTCGTGTATTGTAAAGGGACCTCCCTTGTTTAAATATTTATTGCCTTACCTTTACCTCATGCAGATCACTCACACACACACACACACACACACACGCACGCACGCACATACACACAGACACACATTGTTCGTAGCTTTAGGAATAGGTATGACAAGGCTCGTGAAGCCAGAAGAGAGGGTGAATCCAGTATTGTTATTATTATTATTATTATTATTATTATTATTATTATTATTTAGTAATTATTATTGGTGAGTCTTGCAGCACTTTGGAGAATGAAAGGCTGTGCACCCTATTAGCACTCCAGCTAGTGCACCCTCCTGGCACTACAGCTAGTGCACCCTCCTAGCACTCCAGCTAGTGCACCCTCCTAGCACTCCAGCTAACACATCCTCCTAGCACTCCAGCTAGTGCACCCTATTAGCACTCCAGCTAGTGCACCCTCCTAGCACTACAGCTAGTGCACCCTCCTAGCACTCTAGCTAGAGCACCCTCCTAGCACTACAGCTAGTGCACCCTCCTAGCACTCTAGCTAGTGCACCCTCCTAGCACTCTAGCTAGTGCACCCTCCTAGCACTAGCTAGTGCACCCTCCTAGCACTCCAGCTAGTGCACCCTCCTAGCACTCCAGCTAGTGCACCCTCCTAGCACTCCAGCTAGTGCACCCTCCTAGCACTCCAGCTAGTGCACCCTCCTAGCACTACAGCTAGTGCACCCTCCTAGCACTACAGCTAGTGCACCCTCCTAGCACTACAGCTAGTGCACCCTCCTAGCACTACAGCTAGTGCACCCTCCTAGCACTCCAGCTAGTGCACCCTCCTAGCACTCCAGCTAGTGCACCCTCCTAGCACTCCAGCTAGCACATCCTCCTAGCACTACAGCTAACACATCCTCCTAGCACTCCAGCTGGTGCACCCTTCTAGCACTCCAGCTAACACATCCTCCTAGCACTCCAGCTAGTGCACCCTACTAGCACTCCAGCTAGTGCACCCTACTAGCACTCCAGCTAGTGCACCCTTCTAGCACTCCAGCTAACATATCCTCCTAGCACTCCAGCTAGCACATCATCCTAGTGCATCCTAATAGCACACAGCTAACACATCCTCCTAGCACTTCAGCTAGTGCACCCTACTAGCACTCCAGCTAGTATATCCTCCTAGCACTCCAACTAGTGCACCCTCCTATCACTCCAGCTAGTGCACCTTACTAGCGCTCCAGCTAGTATTCTCAGTAGTAGTAACCAGTTACCAGTAACCAGGGTACCGTTGACTCAACGACCAACCGTCTCTGCCTGAGTCACTATCTGAATTCATATTGTGCTGACCTCAGCAGTATCAAAGGCCCCCTCACACTGGGTACTGGGCAGCCGGCTAGTCAGTGTTACGTGTGTGAGCAAGGAGATGGGTACGGCTGGCAAGGGCTCTGTCCACATAACTGCAATTATACGTAATAACAGCCTACGTGAGTATTTCTTACCTAATCCACGTATCGAACTCCCACATGATAGTATAGCCTCCTAGCACTCTAGCTAGTGCACCCTACTAACACTTCATATAGTACATTCTTCTAGCACTCCAGCTAGTGCACCCTCCTATCACTCCAGCTAGTGCACCCTACTAGCACTCCAGCTAGAATAGCCTTCTAACACTCTAGCTAGTGCACCCTACTAACACTCCAGCTAGAATAGCCTTCTAACACTAGCTAGTGCACCCTACTAACACTCCAGCTAGAATAGCCTTCTAACACTCTAGCTAGTGCACCCTACTAGCACTCCAGCTAGAATAGCCTTCTAACACTCTAGCTAGTGCACCCTACTAACACTCCAGATAGTACATTCTTCTAGCACTCCAGCTTGTGCACCCTCTTAGCACTCCAGCTAGTGCACACTACTAGCACTCAAGCTAGCACATCATTCTAGCACTCCAGCTAGTGCACCCTCCTATCACTCTAGCTGTTGCATCTTACTAGCACTCCAGCTATTGCACCCCACTAGCACTCCAGTTAGTGTACTCTACTAGCGCTCCAGCTATAGCACCCTCCTAGCACCTCAGCTAGCATACCCTGCAAACACTCCAGCTATTGCACCCTCCTAGCACTCCAGCTAGTGCATCCTCCTAGTACTCCAGCTAGTGCACTCTACTAGTGCTCCAGCTAGTACACTCCCCTAGCTCCCCTTCCTGAGTGCTAGTAACCTGCACCAACTCTCCTCCCATCACCCCTCCCTCACTGCTAGTAACCTGCACCAACCCTCCACCCATCACCCCTCCCTCACTGCTAGTAGCTTGCACTAACCCTCCCATCACCCCTCCCTCACCGCTAGTAGTTTGTACCAACCTTCCTCCCATCACCCCTCACTCAGTGCTAGTAGTTTGTACCAACCCTCCTCCCATCATCCCTCCATCACTGCTAGTAGCTTGCACTAACCCTCCTCCCATCACCCCTCCCTCAGTGCTAGTAGTTTGTACCAACCCTCCTCCCATCATCCCTCCACTGCTAGTAGCTTGCACTAGCCCTCCTCCCATCACCACTCCCTCAGTGCTAGTAGTTTGTACCAACCCTCCTCCCATCGCCCCTCCCTCAGTGCTAGTAGTTTATACCAACCCTGTTCCCATCACCCCTCCCTCACTGCTAGTAACCTGCACCAACCTTCCACCCATCACCCCTCCCTCACTGCTAGTAGCTTGCATTAATTCTCCTCCCATCACCCCTCCCTCACTGCTAGTAGTTTGTACCAACCCTCCTCCCATCACCCCTCCCTCAGTGCTAGTAGTTTGTACCAACCCTCCTCCCATCACCCCTCCCTCAGTGCTAGTAGTTTGTACCAACCCTCCTCCCATCACCCCTCCTTCAGTGCCAGTAGTTTGTACCAACCCTACTCCTCTCATTCCTCCCTCACTGCTAGTAGCTTGCACTAGCCCTCCTCCCATCACCCTGTGGGAGTTCGATACGTGGATTAGGGTAGAAATACTCACGTAGGCTGTTATACGTATAATTGCTGTTATGTGGAGAGAGCCCGCAGCCGTTACCTATCTCCTTGCTTACACTCGTAAAACTGACTAGCCGGCTGGCCAGTACCCCGTAGTGGGTCTTTTGAAATAGTGTCAGCTCAGCACAATATGAAAGACCGTGACTCAAGACGGTTGGTCGTTGAGTCAACGGACGGTCACTGGTAACTGGTTACTACTACTGAGACTGGTAACTGGTTACTACTACTGAGAGCTCGGCGACGCTAACGTATGTCGTCCCGACATACAACTAATACAAACTAGAGATGGCAGGTATACGGCTTGGGCTGATTCTATACAATGTCAAAGTACACAACATGAAACATTATAGATACATAAGTAGAACATTGGAATGAAAGCTTACGTAACTGAAACTGTAATGCAATACAAGGTATACTATAGTACAACTTAAAACTCAACAAATGAACAACGAACTCAACATTGAGATTACAAGTGATAAAAACAAA
This sequence comes from Cherax quadricarinatus, assembly GCF_038502225.1. Lineage (NCBI taxonomy): Eukaryota > Metazoa > Arthropoda > Malacostraca > Decapoda > Parastacidae > Cherax > Cherax quadricarinatus. The sequence goes on from NC_091298.1 coordinate 57,738,040, forward strand.
AATTTTGATCGATCGATCTGTATTCGTGTGATCTACGGATTCTGAGGAAGGAATATATACAAAGAAAGAGTGTTTAACAGAAAGGCAGATTCGGTGCACGCAAATCTAGACTGTTAACTCTCAGAATGCGGAGAGAACATGAACACAAAAAAAAAAATTCTTGAATACTGATAAGTTGATACTGTAATTATTCATCTATACAGGTTATTTACATTTAACCCCAACTCTGCTAGGGTAAGATTGGCATATGCAGAATGGGTGTCATCTCTGGGAGGATCAAACTCTGTAGCATTGGCTAACTCATGCTGTATTTGAGGCAAATCTGAATTGGAAGTTACAAATGATACTTGAGGATTTCTCAATACCTGTCGTGTACGTAGGGAATAACGACATTCAGGTTGATCATCTGACTGAGTATCAGAGGAAGAGAGTACAGGATCAGGAGGATTGTCAGAGTCTGTCACATTAGTCTGGGTTGGAACATCATTATCATCACATACTAACTTCATATGATCCAAATGCGATTCTTTATACTGACCAGTACTAATCTCTCTAACCTTATACTTATTACCAGTGATATGTTCAACTACTCGATAAGGACCAACAAACTTTTGATCAAGCTTTGGCATTGCAGACGTTTTGTTAAAATTAGTCAGCATAACTCTCGAACCTACTTTGATTTTGGATGGCTTTACTCGAGTATTTGCGACTCTTGTAAATTCAGCTGTTGATTTATGAAGTGTTTCACGGATTCTTCTAAAAACACTTTGAGCTAAGCTGGTACGAGTTGCTACGAAATCATCAGGGTTGTAATTTGGTTTCGGATTAGAATATAACAACTCATAAGGCAAACGTTTATCTACACCATACAATGCATAATGTGGAGTGTCACCTATAGAAACATTGTAAGCAGAATTTATAGCACACTGCACATCAGGTATAACTTCATCCCAAGTTTCACTATTGGGATTGATAGTGGCTCTCAAGACATCAAGTACTTTCTTATTGGTTCGTTCCGCTAACCCATTGCTGGCAGGATGATGAGGAACAATGGTGGATTTAGAGATCTTGTACAAGGTACACAAATTTTCAAGAATTTCATTACAGAATTCACCTCCATTATCTGTTACTAGGGACTTAGGGGTGGTATGCCTGCAGATAATGCGTTCTTTAAACGCTTTAGCTACTGTCTCGGCAGTCTTATCTGCAATAGGAACTAACTCGCAATATCTGGTGAAATGGTCTACCATAACACACAGATGTTTGTTACCTTGGAGGGAACATTGGAAATTAGTTAACAAATCTAGCGCAACTCTTTCCCAAGGTTCGCTAGTAGTTGGATACACTTGGATTGGATTAGGACCATTAGCATTGCCTTTATGTTGCATGCAGACACTACATTTCCTAACATACTCAGAAATATCAGTTGCCATACGAGGCCAAAAGTATTTCAATCTGGCTTGTTTTACTGAACGATCCATACCAGGGTGTGCAACACCTGGTACATCGTGAACTAGCTGTAAGGCTACATTCACTAGTGACTGTGGAATTACTAACTGGTATACTCTTCTGCTAGGAGTACCCAACTCGGCTGTTCGATACAGTAATTCTTGGTTCATGAGAAAGTCACTGATGGGTGCTGGTGGCTTCACAGTCAGAATAAGATCTTCCTGGAGCAGGAATCGAATCACACCAGACCACATGGGATCTGTTCGTTGAGCATTCTTTACATCTTCAGCACTAAATGGAGGGTCTGCAGTTACTATACTAACATGTCGCGATAAGGCATCTGCGACTACATTTGACTTGCCAGGTAAATGCTCAAAGGTGGGATTGAACTCTTGGATAGTCAAGGTCCATCTAGCTAACCTTCCAGTAGGTTGTTTGTTCTGGAATAAGGGTATCAGTGGAGCATGATCTGTCAAGACATGAACAGAGTACTGATAAATAATGTCTCGGAAGTGCTTTAAAGACCATACTATTGCTAAAGCTTCTTGCTCAGTTACTGTATAATTACGTTCAGCCTTTGTAAGGACTCGGCTAGCAAATGCAACTGCGTTGTACTTGCCATCGGTCTTCTGAGCTAGTACGGCACCTATGCCAATTGAACTAGCATCAGTTGTCAGATAGAAAGGCTTAGAAAAATCTGGAAATTTCAAAATTGGAGCAGAAGTTAGCTTTTCTTTTAGAGTTTGGAATGCTCTTTCTTGACGGAAGGTCCAAACAAAAGGAGCATCTTTCTTAAGCAACTCAGTTAGAGGAGCAGCTATGGAAGAAAAATTGGCAATGAAAGATCTATAAAAACCTGCTAAGCCCACAAAGGATCTTACGGCATCAGCAGTTTTGGGAGTTGGAAAATTTAGTACTGCAGTTACTTTACTTTGGTCAGTCGTAACCCCTCTAGGAGTGACTACGTGACCAAGAAACTTAATTTCTGATCTGAAAAATTGACATTTTGACAGTTTGATCTTTAAATTGGCTTCTTCAAGCTTACCAAGTACTACATCAAGTCTTTTCAAGTGTGTATCCACGTCTTTAGACATGACGATTACGTCATCTAAGTACACCATAAGTGCATTACCTATGAGACCTCTAAAGATATTAGTCATGAGCCTTGAGAACGTGATAGGGGAAGATCGTAATCCAAATGCCATACGGAGGAAGTGATAATGACCTGTAGGAGTGGAGAATGCAGTTAGTTCTTGGCTGTCCTCGTGAAGAGGGACTTGCCAAAACCCTTGTAACAAATCTAGGGTTGAAAAGACTTTGTTATCTCCAATATTACGTAAAAGATCACCCAGTACAGGGAGTGGAAAGCGATCTGGAATGGTTTTTGCGTTTAACTTCCTAAAGTCAATTACTGGACGCCAAGTACCATCCTTCTTAGGTACTAGTATCAAGGGTGCATTCCAAGGTGAATTGCTAGGTGCAATAACTCCATCATCAAGCATTTGATTGATCAATTCTTCTGCGACAGCAACTTGTGAATGAGGCATTCTGTACGCAGGTATGTAGATAGGTCTAGTACCAGGTTCAAGTGGAATACGATGGGACAATAAGTTCGTTATACCCATCTTCTCACCTGGTAAAGCAATGGCTTTACGACGTTTGTTCAACAGAGTCAACAAACGCTTGACTTCATCTGGGAAGTCAGTGGGAGCTAAGTCTTTCTCCTCAACTGGTGGAACAGATTGATCCAGTGAGTGGATGAGGTCTCCCCGGCAGAAATAGCACCGACCCACTGGTCAGGTGACAACTCATCCTCTACCTGAACAGGGTAAGGATAGTGAACAAGGTCAACAAGATTGGTATTTGCTCTAAGGCGAACACTGTGACCAGAAGTGTTGGCCAGGTAGAAATGGATCTTACTATCTCTTACAACATGTAAGGATGGTTCAACAAATAGACCTTTTACTTTGCAGGAATCACTGTCAACTAGGACGTTATCACCATCTGGAACACTAGGAACAACTACAGACACTCTAGTGAGAGCACTAGCCGCAACAGAAACGTCTTTCTGCAGACGGCATGTGACATCAACAAGAGATGGCATTACTAGTTGCAAGTAATTGTTTTCCGACAAGGCGTCCCCTGTGGAGAAACTACTACTCGAACTAGCAGGCATTGCAGGGATAGGTTGAGCACTCAAGGCAATCTGAGCGTCCTCGGACACTTGAGGCATCGGACTATCCTGCAATTCTGAAGGTATAGGTGGAACACTGATGGGAGTGACAGAATTACCAGTGCCTGACCGCTTGGGTACGCTACTGGAGAATGCATTAGCTTGTAAGGACTTAATCCGTACATCATACTCTGCAGCAGTATAACAGATTTCTGATCCAAGCTGGTAACCCCAGAATGGAACGATCAAGTCGTCAATTTGTGCATGCCATCGATAAGGGTCGAGCACAATGCGTAAGTCTCGCATGGAAGCAAATCCCAGTAGAAGGTCACCAGGGAAAGTAATCTGGTCGACAACAAGGAAGGAAACAGTGAAGTCTCTACCTTGGATAGAAAAGGTTAGGGCAGTCGTACCTCGGACACGCAGGTGAGAACCAGATACTCCACTAAGGGAGGACACAGGAGTCGGTTCTACGAGAAGGACATGTCGTAACTTCTTATCCTTAAACAAACTAGACCTAATAATATTGATTTGCGCACCAGAGTCCATGAACAATTGAACGGGCGCATTATAAACAGATGCTTGCACTATAGGGCCTATGGTTGCATTGGAAGTTATGTGCAAACAAAAAGGTGGATTGTCATCAGAAAAGACTTGTTCTACTCCATCCCCAAAATCATCTATGTCAGAGACATGTGAAGCAACAACCTCAGCAGGGTTGTCATTCTCGAGACTGCTTAAGGCTTCAAAGGAGTTGTGAACGGGGATGGTGTACTCATTATCACCTACTGTCACCATGGGGCGGTTTGACTGGGGCGCTCGAATTCCCCCGAATTGGAAGAACGAGCCTGGTTCTGGTTAGTTTGAGAATTGAATGAATGAGCCTGGTTCTGGTTATTTTGAAAACCACGAGATCTGTTTCCTCGACGGGTTCTGCGGTTGGAACGACCACGGAAAGATCTAGAGTACTGAAGGTTATAGAGAGCATTACACTCAGATGTGTCATGTCCATGTATTCTATGATAAGTACAGTAGGGAAGATCTGAGTACTCATCATCAGTACGACGTCTCTTAGGGTAACTATCAGGACAATTAATTGCAATATGTCCACGGAAACCACAGTTGTAACAATTCCGCCGACTATGGTTACTGAATGTACTATGAATACTACGAGGTGTATAACGACTCTGTACACTGGTTCTTGGTGATCTCTGAGATGGTTGACGACTACGATTTGTCTCTGTGGCGCAAACAAGAGGTGGTGCAGACTGAGGCATATGTGTGACATTACTTTTAATACAAGGGAAAGTACCCTGGGGGCACAAGGAACGTACATGATTTAAGGCTGTAAGTGGTTCCATCGTTACAGTTGGAGGATCAGCCTCATAAGCACACACAGAAGCAGGTGGCATTAGTTCTTTAATTGCTCCAAAAGCTGCTATTTTAGCAATTGATTCTGTAAATGGTTTAGCCTCTTCAGGGAGAAAAGATGATGATTGGACAGCATTGATAAATGATGATAAAAGTTTGTCTAATCTAACAGCAAATGCACTCAACGATTCAGTACTCATGGGTGTAGCATTCACTAGTTCCCTAAGAACGACATATGGATCAGCTGTTTTTACTGGGACAAGGAAAGAACGAATCAGTTCCTCATATTGTGACCACCTAGTAAGATTCCTGAAGTCTCGCATATCAAGGAGATCAACAACGTGAACAGCAGCAGGAGATCGATAAAGAGCTTCTTTAGCAAGTCTGATAAGGCTTTCCTCTGAAGGAGGACCTTCAGCTAGGGCACTAGCACGAGAACGAATGGCTGCAAACCATGCTTCAAGACTATGTACATGGCCATTGAATAAAGGTAACGCATCAAGGGAATCACGAGTATAACTATAATATCTCGGTGTCTGAGTCGGTCTGTCAGTCGGTAAGGAACTGTGAGGACTGATGACAGGACCAGCAGTAGTAGCCTGAGAGGTCTGAGTGTCGACATTCACTAAAGTATCACTTGACGGTATGTGAGACATAATGGCAAAGTAACACGAGAACAAATAAGGCAAAAATAATGAACAATAAAAATGATATAAAATTCTAGAATTGAAATGAAAAGATATACAACTAATTCTGCAGAATAATGTCTAAATACACTGCAAGAGGAAGGAAAACTCAATTTAAAGGACTACTGACCAAAATAAAAAAATTTACATTGAAATATACAAGTAAAAATATTACTGGAGACTGAATTAAATTCAAAATGAGCTGTCTTTACTCTTGCTAATAAAGAAATTAATTAATTAAAATTTTTAAATCAATGTGAAAGTGTAAAATAAAATTATTAAATTGTTAACTGGGAAATTTAAGTATTTTCTAAGAATGCATAGACAAAATTAAAATATAAATCATAAAAATAGCAATAAAAGAAAATAATTCACTGCAGAACAGTTCAACAAAATAATTCACTTCAGAACAAGTGCAACAAAATAAAGTGTAGAAATAATCACTGCAGTAATAAAGTGTCACTGGGAAAACTCAGGTAAAATAATGAATTAAAATTATGAAGAAAAAAAAAAAAATAAACTGATTGAACACTTTAACTCTTAATTGTAAATTAGACAAAACAATTTACTCAAACAGAGTAAGGAAAACACTTTACGTTAAAAGTAATTGAAATTGCATCAAGAGTGAATTTGTTCAAGAATATAAAAATATGAAAAAAATAAAACACAGGAACAAAACAGGGAATATAACACTTACAGTGACGGAGCACACTTCAGTATTAAATATTCTTACAACAAATTCCTGCTGTGACTGATACAACAAAATCTTGCTGTGACTGATACGACAAAAATTTGCTGGCAAAAATAATGGTACACAGTCTGCGAAAAAATTAGAGGAATGAGACACTGTTGGCATACGAAAAAAAAAAAGACACACATAGAAATAAATGGATAATTTAGTATACTGGGGTGAATATCACTGCATGAAATACAATGATATACTGAATACAACGCTGAAAGAATACAATAAAAAAAATGAATCACTTCACACAGGGTGACTGACTGGTACACTACACAACAATACTTACTACAGACAGGAGTAGCATAAAGAAAACACAGAATAAAAATATATAAGATAAGTGAAAACACTGAAAAATATTGTAAAAATACTGAGTCAAAGAAATACTGCGTTTACACTGAAAAACACAAGGTTTAGAGTACACAAGCAATTTACTATAAATGTCTCACACACGCAAATGTCTTTAAATGCAAGAAAAATGTCTCAAGAAAATTATCACTGAAGTCGGGAGTAGTAGACGGGCGGTGAGTACTGGGGGGGGCGGGTGTATGGTGTCCCGCGCGGGCGGTGTTTCCTCCTACACTCACTGTTGTCGTGAAGAAATGTGCGTTCTAGGCGAACTCACATAACTGGCTTTATCTCGTTGGCACCAGCTACAATCTCTTGACCAATTATGTGAGCCAAAACAGTACTAGGACCCGGTACAAGAGTGCAAACAACCACAGGTAGATGAGTGGATGGCTGGTGGTGGTGAGTGGTGGGTGTGACTCTCGCTGGGGTACTGCCGCGCACCCCGGGTGGTGGGAGAGAGTGGTGGGGGGGACGCTGGGGGTCTGCCGCGCACCCCACTCACCCACGAAGGTGGCTTAACCCACTCTATGCCACAGGAATGGTGAAAACCACTCTTAGCATCCAACAGGGAGCACAAAGCGATATAAACAATACCTCAGAGGAACTTGGCTTACTTCTTACTGCGTGGCTTACTTCTCTCTCTCAGCTGGGTTAGAAGCTGGGTTGGCTGACTGGCTTACCCCACGAGAATGGATGACTGGAAGACGTGTAACGATGCACAAAGCACGGAGGAGCAGTTGGATGACAGGAGACAGGCTGGATGATAGGCTGACTGGCGTTCACTTCCACAGTCTGGCTTACTGACTGGCTTAATTGCAAAATCCGGGTCAACCCCTCGGAGATTGAAGCAATTAGCACACGAACTAAGCCAGGAAGCTTGAAACGGCTGCAACAGGCTTGCAGGCAGTAGGTTTGAGGGGAGTAGCTGCTGCTGGCTGGTGGTGCGCGAGGGTAGAGCTGGTGGCTGGGAGATTCACCTTTGACCCTGCCGGCTACTCACAACAGTCTTCAAACGCCTTGAATTACCCTTAAAAACGTAAATCCACGCTCCACACCGCTGTACACCATTTATCATGTTGGAGTTCGATACGTGGATTAGGGTAGAAATACTCACGTAGGCTGTTATTACGTATAATTGCTGTTATGTGGAGAGAGCCCGCAGCCGTTACCTATCTCCTTGGCTACACTCGTAATACTGACTAGCCGGCTGGCCAGTACCCCGTAGTGGGTCTTTTGAAATAGTGTCAGCTCAGCACAATATGAAAGACCGTGACTCAAGACGGTTGGTCGTTGAGTCAACGGACGGTTACTGGTAACTGGTTACTACTACTGAGACTGGTAACTGGTTACTACTACTGAGAGTTTGTATGTGTGTGTGTGTGTGTGTGAGAGAGAGAGAGAGAGAGAGA
>NC_091298.1:57746317-57766317 GCF_038502225.1 Cherax quadricarinatus
ATTCTGAGTTGAAATTAAGACACGTGTGCAACATCTGGGTATCTTTATTATAGACGTTTCGCCATCCAGTGACTTTAACAATACAAATTCAATAAAGACACAGTAAAGATACCCAGATGTTGCACATGTCTTAATTTCATCTTGTCGGTATTGTATACCATTACTGTATGACGTTGAGTTATTGTACCTGATTGGTAAAAGGGATTGGATAATGGGCGGGATATTTGGTTCTTGGGAGAGTGTAACCCCTGGAGGCTGATATTTTGCTCCGGTTATAACTTTCCCTGTTTCTCCTTGTGCTTCTCGTTTTTTTTTCTTTATTTTTCCTACACCTGTTTCCTCTCCTTTTTTTTAATTCTGTCCCAATTCACGTACACATGAAAAATGTTAACGTTTTTTAACAGTGATTTCCGTCTCATGATTCTGTCCCGTGTTTTTCCAGTCGTAAAGGTCAGTTTGACTGGACGTGTTGTGCTCCTGAGTACCTTCTGATATCATGGAAGTTTGTCATGTGTTGTACTTCATCCTCGGACACAATTTACAGGCATAAAACTTTAAAATAAAGATATCGTTTCCTCCAGACAGTGGTGAGATAGTGTTAAGTCAATTAATGGCACGTGTGGCATAACATACACCAAGGTGATGGCGTAGTGAGGTTATATCTGAGTGGTGAGGTTGTCAGGTTGCCGGATCACTAGCATACAGCGTCTGGAATTTTTCAAAATGGGTTTAGCTGTAGGTTTCGCGACGGTAAATGTTTGTTACTTCTGTTCACTGGTATTACAAGTCTCTGTTTGTAACCTGTAAACACAGTCTTCTTGTCTTGTTTTCTTTGATAATTATTTGTCTTTGTTGTCGATATTAGAATCGTCCATTTCTTCCAAACACAAAGATGTCTTGCGTGTATTCTCGTGTCTTGTTGTTTCATTGATAACTGTGATCTGACTCAAGAAATCGTAATGACACGATTGTAAACAAACCATACCCCCGGCCGGGATTGAACCCGCAGTCAGAGAGTCTCAAAACTCCAGCCCGTCGCGTTAGCCACTAGACCAGCTAGCCACAATAAGATTCGTCCAACTAGGTATATTTCTACACCATAGGAAGGTTAGCACAGGCACCTCTGTGACCACAAATGCAAGTTTTTACAGACGAATCTCCAGCTAGCGTGGCCGTGACGAACTCTAGCTCAAGTCCCTTCACTGCCGTCAACATGACTCATGTTGACGGGGGTATGGTTTGTAACTGTGATCTCTTGTTGTCCTAATATCTCTTCCCTGAAAACCAGCAGCATTAGCGACCTCATTCTTTCCTTCTTTATTTATCCCTCCAAATTATCGTGTCTTTTGTTAACAGTTCCTTTTTGTTTCTTTTTTTTTTTTGTCTCGCGGCTCCTTCAAACTAATTTCACCAAAGGTATTTTTTCTTTCTCTTACCTTCAGTCTCCTCTACATTTTCTATTATTGTCGCTACCTCTTTTTCTCTCTTTCCTTCATTTCCTCATGTCTCCTTTAACTTCCTTGTGGTTTTTCTCCAGACTTTAGACCTTTTCTTCAGCTTCAAGTGCCATTTATTCTTGTTCCTTGTTAACCTCTAATAATTCTTCTGTCTTATAATCCAACTCTTCACGGAGAGTATTTAATTTTGTCCTATTCCTCTTCCATCATACATGTAAATCCAAATAATTATAAGTCTTCCAGTATCCACCCACATTCTTCTCCTCTCCAGCTCCCGGTCCCCTTGTTTATTTATCTACAGGATTTCCACTTCTTAACTCTCCAAGTTGCAACCAGTCGAGCACTGTGACTTCCTCAGTTTTTAAACTTATACTGATTTTTAGCGTGTGTGTGTTGTGTGTAGGGTGTGGGTGTGTGTGCTTGGGTGTGGGTGTGTGTTCTTGCGTGTAGGGTGTGGGTGTGTGTGCTTGCGTGATGGGTGTGGGTGTGTGTGCTTGGGTGTGGGTGTGTGTGCTTGCGTGTAGGGTGTGGGTGTGTGTGCTTGCGTGTAGGGTGTGGGTGTGTGTGCTTGCGTGTAGGGTGTGGATGTGTGTGCTTGCGTGTAGGGTGTGGATGTGTGTGCTTGCGTGTAGGGTGTGGGTTTGTGTGCTTGCGTGTAGGGTGTGGGTGTGTGTGCTTGCGTGTAGGGTGTGGGTGTGTGTGCTTGCGTGTAGGGTGTGGGTGTGTGTGCTTGCGTGTAGGGTGTGGGTGTGAGTAGGTGCGCGTGGGTGAATGCGTCTCCCGGGTGGGTGTTAAGCAACCACTCTCACTGCCTCAGGACCTGGTCACGACTCACAGTCGAGTCAGGTCGCTGACTCTTTCCACAGGAGAAACTCCTGGCAACGCATACACACAATACGCACCACTTACTGTAAACGCCAGTTACGCAACACAATAGTGACAGTCACCAAGACAGTCTTTAATCCTTCAACAAATGGTGAAGGGGGAGTAAATGGGCGCGTGATGTTAGTGAAAGGATCTAGATTCAAGGAATTTGGGCTGCCCTACCTAGATCAAACAGTTTGGGAAGTGTGATGAATGGTTTGAAAAACCGACAAGTTGAAGATTGAGACACTTATGCAGCATATGAGAATCTTTATTCAGGAAACGTTTCGCCACACAGTGGCTTCATCAGTCCAATACAAAGAGGAAGGCGTAAGGAGAGGAGGAGTATGAGGTAATCAGTCCCTCAGCCTTGAGTCGATGTGTTCAGTCCATCAATCTTGTAGAATGTACAGCATAGGGCCGTAGACGTGGCTTATATACTGTAGTGAGGTGAGGTGAAGCAGACGGAGGCGGGGTCATAGTGGTACCATCCACTAGTCGAAGTAGGTCTTCGTCCAAAGGTTGAACAAGTGTGGAAGAATTCTTTGTCTGACAGTTGTGATGAATGGTTTGAAAAACCATTCTTCACAATCTTCAGTTTGGGAAGTCTTGAGTCATGGAAAGGCCTCAGTCACAAGATAAATGCTCCACTGTATCATCACAGAGCCTAAGACCATCAGTTTTCCCATCTTTCTTGCCTGCCTCTGATGTAATGATATTGATGTTATAATGACGACAGTGGTATAATAACGACAGTGGTGCTATAATGGTGGCAGTGGGGTTATAATCAATGGGTTTAGTCAGTGATTGTCTCTGGTTACGTCGTATTCAACCACAACTGTAATATCCAACAAATTTGAGAATAGAAAGTCACAGTGATGTAAATGAAGAAATTCACTATAATTTCGCATTTAGCAGAGGAACCTTAAGACGACGCTTAGGTGGTGACAGGACAGTACTTGACACACCCAAACCTCGCTATAATGTTAAGACGACGCTTAGGTGGTGACAGGACAGTACTTGACACACCCAAACCTCGCTATAATGTTAAGACGACGCTTAGGTGGTGACAGGACAGTACTTGACACACCCAAACCTCGCTATAATGTTAAGACGACGCTTAGGTGGTGACAGGACAGTACTTGACACACCCAAACGTCGCTATAATGTTAAGACGACGCTTAGGTGGTGACAGGACAGTACTTGACACACCCAAACGTCGCTATAATGTTAAGACGACGCTTAGGTGGTGACAGGACAGTACTTGACACACCCAAACGTCGCTATAATGTTAAGACGACGCTTAGGTGGTGACAGGACAGTACTTGACACACCCAAACGTCGCTATAATGTTAAGACGACGCTTAGGTGGTGACAGGACAGTACTTGACACACCCAAACGTCGCTATAATGTTAAGACGACGCTTAGGTGGTGACAGGACAGTACTTGACACACCCAAACCTCGCTATAATGTTAAGACGACGCTTAGGTGGTGACAGGACAGTACTTGACACACCCAAACGTCGCTATAATGTTAAGACGACGCTTAGGTGGTGACAGGACAGTACTTGACACACCCAAACGTCGCTATAATGTTAAGACGACGCTTAGGTGGTGACAGGACAGTACTTGACACACCCAAACGTCGCTATAATGTTAAGACGACGCTTAGGTGGTGACAGGACAGTACTTGACACACCCAAACGTCGCTATAATGTTAAGACGACGCTTAGGTGGTGACAGGACAGTACTTGACACACCCAAACGTCGCTATAATGTTCATATATATATATATATATATATATATATATATATATATATATATATATATATATATATATGTCGTGCCGAATATGTAAAACTGGTCAATTAGCAAGAACTCATTTAAAATTAAGTCCTTTCTGAAATTTTCTCTTATACGTTTAAAGATATATTTTTTTCATTAATGTTAATGTAAAAGTTTTTAATTTTGCACCAAAAGAATCTTAGAAAACTTACCTAACCTTATTATAACAAGAACAATTTATTTTAGCCTAACCCAACTAAATATATTTTAAATACGTTTACAATAATTTAATACTAAACAAACACAATCAAATATATTTTTTTCGTTAGGTTCAGAATGATTTTGGCGAAATTATTGCATACACAAATTTTCACTTGTCCTATAAGGCAAGATGAGCGTTGCTATTTAAGCCAAGATAGCAAGTTCTGCCTATTCGGCACGACACACACACACACATATATATATATATATATATATATATATATATATATATATATATATATATATATATATATATATATATATATATATATAATCTTATATACACGCACACACTTCGCAAACAGGCGTAATCTTACTTAACATATGACCTGACTAGACTCCCAGGCTCAGCGTGCTGGGTCATGTGTAAGATCATATGTGAGGTCATATCTCAGCTTTAAAAGTCTTATGTTCTATTTTAACTATTCCTTGATAATGTGAGAAATCACGAAAGCACTTGGAATTTCACCACTTTTTCACTGTTGTTATTTTGTGTATTATGATATCTCCTGTTTACTGGAAATGTAAATAAATAGCCAGTAGAATTTTATAATGCAATGATTATTTTTTAATGTATCGCTGTGTGTATGAGGCGATGAGAATGAGACAGTAACACACACACACACACACACACACACACACACACACACACACACACACACACACACACACACTTAATTATAGTCCTCAACATAATGGGAAAGATTTTAACATTGGTGTCTATGTTTGGTATAATTGTGATGGATTTCTGCTGAGTTGTGATGGTCGTTGTGCTTTTGAGGTCAGCTGTTAGTCAGCAGCTGTTAGCAGCTGTTAGTCAGCAGTTGTTAGTCAGCAGCTGTTAGCAGCTGTTAGTCAGCAGTTGTTAGTCAGCAGCTGTTGGTCATCAGCTGTTGGTCATCAGCTGTTGGTCATCAGCTGTTGGTCATCAGCTGTTGGTCATCAGCTGTTGGTCATCAGCTGTTGGTCATCAGCTGTTGGTCATCAGCTGTTGGTCAGCAGTTATTTTCATCACATGTTGAGGAGCAGGTATTGGTTGTTTGTTTTTGGGGAAGCGCTACTTGCGCAAGGGTCTTAGTGCCTGTTAAATGGGAGGTAATTTGACTTGATGTGAAGAAGGGGAGGGCAGCTTCAATATCTTGGATTAAGAGCCCATCAGTATCAAGGTGCCCTTGATGAAGAAAATGAAGATATCAGTGTCGAGGATACAAGCTGAGAATTTCCCCAGACCTTCATTCAATGAACACCTAAGACATAGTTGACCCGGTGTGTTTCACCTTGCTAAGATACAAGGAAGAGAGCAACGTGTTTCCTTGACTCTTATGTGTTAGTGTAGTGTGTATGGTCAGTGTAGTGTATGTGTTAGTGTAGTGTGTATGGTCAGTGTAGTGTATGTGTTAGTGTAGTGTGTATGGTCAGTGTAGTGTATGTGTTAGTGTAGTGTGTATGGTCAGTGTAGTGTATGTGTTAGTGTAGTGTGTATGGTCAGTGTAGTGTATGTGTTAGTGTAGTGTGTATGGTCAGTGTAGTGTATGTGTTAGTGTAGTGTGTATGGTCAGTGTAGTGTACGTGTTAGTGTAGTGTGTATGGTCAGTGTAGTGTATGTGTTAGTGTAGTGTGTATGGTCAGTGTAGTGTATGTGTTAGTGTAGTGTGTATGGTCAGTGTAGTGTATGTGTTAGTGTAGTGTGTATGGTCAGTGTAGTGTATGTGTTAGTGTAGTGTGTATGGTCAGTGTAGTATGCTAATTTTCAGAATATACTATGTGGTGTAAGCTAATGTTGGACTGTCCTTGTTATCCTGTTTATGTTAACGTCAAATTAGTGCCAGGTTGCTACTGTCCTTGTTATCCTGTTTATGTTAACGTCAAATTAGTGCCAGGTTGCTACTGTCCTTGTTATCCTGTTTATGTTAACGTCAAATTCGTCCGAATAGTTGCAACGACTCTCGCCTCTTAGTGAAAGTGGGTTCTAAACCAGTTAGTGGAAACTGTGGTGCTCTAGGATTATCTACATGTAAATAAAAACTATGGTGGTGTAGGCCTATTATCTACATGTAAATAAAAACTATGGTGGTGTAGGCCTATTATCTACATGTAAATAAAAACTATGGTGGTGTAGGCCTATTATCTACATGTAAATAAAAACTATGGTGGTGTAGGCCTATTATCTACATGTAAATAAAAACTATGGTGGTGTAGGCCTATTATCTACATGTAAATAAAAACTATGGTGGTGTAGGCCTATTATCTACATGTAAATAAAAACTATGGTGGTGTAGGCCTATTATCTACATGTAAATAAAAACTATGGTGGTGTAGGCCTATTATCTACATGTAAATAAAAACTATGGTGGTGTAGGCCTATTATCTACATGTAAATAAAAACTATGGTGGTGTAGGCCTATTATCTACATGTAAATAAAAACTATGGTGGTGTAGGCCTATTATCTACATGTAAATAAAAACTATGGTGGTGTAGGCCTATTATCTACATGTAAATAAAAACTATGGTGGTGTAGGCCTATTATCTACATGTAAATAAAAACTATGGTTGTGTAGGCCTATTATCTACATGTAAATAAAAACTGGTGGTGTAGGCCTATTATCTACATGTAAATAAAAACTATGGTGGTGTAGGCCTATTATCTACATGTAAATAAAAACTATGGTGGTGTAGGCCTATTATCTACATGTAAATAAAAACTATGGTGGTGTAGGCCTATTATCTACATGTAAATAAAAACTATGGTGGTGTAGGCCTATTATCTACATGTAAATAAAAACTATGGTGGTGTAGGCCTATTATCTACATGTAAATAAAAACTATGGTGGTGTAGGCCTATTATCTACATGTAAATAAAAACTATGGTGGTGTAGGCCTATTATCTACATGTAAATAAAAACTATGGTGGTGTAGGCCTATTATCTACATGTAAATAAAAACTATGGTGGTGTAGGCCTATTATCTACGTGTAAATAAAAACTATGGTGGTGTAGGCCTATTATCTACGTGTAAATAAAAACTATGGTGGTGTAGGCCTATTATCTACATGTAAATAAAAACTATGGTGGTGTAGGCCTATTATCTACATGTAAATAAAAAGTATGGTGGTGTAGGCCTATTATCTACATATAAACACTCAATATAAAAAAATGAAATCATTAAAATTTTAATTACAATTTATATAAACAAAAGCTTCGAAGTTTTACGGCAGTGTAATTAAATGCTATAAACTGATTCTTTAAATTTCTAGCTTGTGTTAACCTGTAATAATAATGTGTAGTTAAGTCCCCTCTAGGAAGGTTGCTTGAGGCTGGTGAGGGTCTGACGTCACACCAGACTCTGACTTGGCCTCACACACTACACTTCTGCCATGCCTCAGACAGATTTTTTTCCTCCTACTATCTATTGCTAGCCTTGCAACATTGCTCCTGACGACTCGCGAGGTGCGAAAGATCTTGAGCTAAAGATTTCCATCCCCATGTGGCTTATTCTGTATTGTTAAGATCGCCTGTTTGCCATTGTTAAGATCGCCTGTTTGCCATTGTTAAGATCGCCTGTTTGCCATTGTTAAGATCGCCTGTTTGCCATTGTTAAGATCGCCTGTTTGCCATTGTTAAGATCGCCTGTTTGCCATTGTTAAGATCGCCTGTTTGCCATTGTTAAGATCGCCTGTTTGCCATTGTTAAGATCGCCTGTTTGCCATTGTTAAGATCACCTGTTTGCCATTGTTAAGATCGCCTGTTTGCCATTGTTAAGATCGCCTGTTTGCCATTGTTAAGATCGCCTGTTTGCCATTGTTAAGATCGCCTGTTTGCCATTGTTAAGATCGCCTGTTTGCCATTGTTAAGATCGCCTGTTTGCCATTGTTAAGATCGCCTGTTTGCCATTGTTAAGATCGCCTGTTTGCCATTGTTAAGATCGCCTGTTTGCCATTGTTAAGATCGCCTGTTTGCCATTGTTAAGATCGCCTGTTTGCCATTGTTAAGATCGCCTGTTTGCCATTGTTAAGATCGCCTGTTTGCCATTGTTAAGATCGCCTGTTTGCCATTGTTAAGATCGCCTGTTTGCCATTGTTAAGATCACCTGTTTGCCATTGTTAAGATCGCCTGTTTGCCATTGTTAAGATCGCCTGTTTGCCATTGTTAAGATCGCCTGTTTGCCATTGTTAAGATCGCCTGTTTGCCATTGTTAAGATCGCCTGTTTGCCATTGTTAAGATCGCCTGTTTGCCATTGTTAAGATCGCCTGTTTGCCATTGTTAAGATCGCCTGTTTGCCATTGTTAAGATCGCCTGTTTGCCATTGTTAAGATCGCCTGTTTGCCATTGTTAAGATCGCCTGTTTGCCATTGTTAAGATCGCCTGTTTGCCATTGTTAAGATCGCCTGTTTGCCATTGTTAAGATCGCCTGTTTGCCATTGTTAAGATCGCCTGTTTGCCATTGTTAAGATCGCCTGTTTGCCATTGTTAAAGATCGCCTGTTTGCCATTGTTAAGATCGCCTGTTTGCCATTGTTAAGATCGCCTGTTTGCCATTGTTAAGATCGCCTGTTTGCCATTGTTAAGATCGCCTGTTTGCCATTGTTAAGATCGCCTGTTTGCCATTGTTAAGATCGCCTGTTTGCCATTGTTAAGATCGCCTGTTTGCCATTGTTAAGATCGCCTGTTTGCCATTGTTAAGATCGCCTGTTTGCCATTGTTAAGATCGCCTGTTTGCCATTGTTAAGATCGCCTGTTTGCCATTGTTAAGATCGCCTGTTTGCCATTGTTAAGCTCGCCTGTTTGCCGTTGTTAAGATCGTCTGTTTGCCATTGTTAAGATCGCCTGTTTGCCGTTGTTAAGATCGCCTGTTTGCCGTTAAGATCGCCTGTTTGCCATTGTTAAGATCGCCTGTTTGCCATTGTTAAGATCGTCTGTTTGCCATTGTTAAGATCGCCTGTTTGCCGTTGTTAAGATCGCCTGTTTGCCATTGTTAAGCTCGCCTGTTTGCCATTGTTAAGCTCGCCTGTTTGCCATTGTTAAGCTCGCCTGTTTGCCATTGTTAAGCTCGCCTGTTTGCCATTGTTAAGATCGCCTGTTTGCCATTGTTAAGATCGCCTGTTTGCCATTGTTAAGATCGCCTGTTTGCCGTTGTTAAGATCGCCTGTTTGCCGTTGTTAAGATCGCCTGTTTGCCGTTGTTAAGATCACCTGTTTGCCATTGTTAAGATCGCCTGTTTGCCATTGTTAAGATCGCCTGTTTGCCATTGTTAAGCTCGCCTGTTTGCCATTGTTAAGCTCGCCTGTTTGCCATTGTTAAGATCGTCTGTTTGCCATTGTTAAGATCGCCTGTTTGCCGTTGTTAAGATCGCCTGTTTGCCGTTGTTAAGATCGCCTGTTTGCCGTTGTTAAGATCACCTGTTTGCCATTGTTAAGATCGCCTGTTTGCCATTGTTAAGCTCGCCTGTTTGCCATTGTTAAGCTCGCCTGTTTGCCATTGTTAAGATCGTCTGTTTGCCATTGTTAAGATCGCCTGTTTGCCGTTGTTAAGATCGCCTGTTTGCCGTTGTTAAGATCGCCCGTTTGCCGTTGTTAAGATCATTGTTAAGATCGCCTGTTTGCCATTGTTAAGATCGCCCGTTTGCCGTTGTTAAGATCGCCTGTTTGCCATTGTTAAGATCGCCTGTTTGCCATTGTTAAGATCGCCTGTTTGCCATTGTTAAGATCGCCTGTTTGCCATTGTTAAGATCGCCTGTTTGCCATTGTTAAGATCGCCTGTTTGCCGTTAAGATCGTCTGTTTGCCATTGTTAAGATCGCCTGTTTGCCATTGTTAAGATCGCCTGTTTGTGTACATCAAGATGTCTCTCTCAGTATATATATTTATGCTGAGGACTTACTTTTATCTTTATTTTAAGGATTAAACTGTTCATGACTGGTGGTGAACAAGTAACATTAAACTGTTCATGACTGGTGGTGAACAAGTAACATTAAACTGTTCATGACTGGTGGTGAACAAGTAACATTAAACTGTTCATGACTGGTGGTGAACAAGTAACATTAAACTGTTCATGACTGGTGGTGAACAAGTAACATTAAACTGTTCATGACTGGTGGTGAACAAGTAACATTAAACTGTTCATGACTGGTGGTGAACAAGTAACATTAAACTGTTCATGACTGGTGGTGAACAAGTAACATTAAACTGTTCATGACTGGTGGTGAACAAGTAACATTAAACTGTTCATGACTGGTGGTGAACAAGTAACATTAAACTGTTCATGACTGGTGGTGAACAAGTAACATTAAACTGTTCATGACTGGTGGTGAACAAGTAACATTAAACTGTTCATGACTGGTGGTGAACAAGTAACATTAAACTGTTCATGACTGGTGGTGAACAAGGAACATTAAACTGTTCATGACTGGTGGTGAACAAGTAACATTAAACTGTTCATGACTGGTGGTGAACAAGGAACATTAAACTGTTCATGACTGGTGGTGAACAAGTAACATTAAACTGTTCATGACTGGTGGTGAACAAGTAACATTAAACTGTTCATGACTGGTGGTGAACAAGTAACATTAAACTGTTCATGACTGGTGGTGAACAAGTAACATTAAACTGTTCATGACTGGTGGTGAACAAGTAACATTAAACTGTTCATGACTGGTGGTGAACAAGTAACATTAAACTGTTCATGACTGGTGGTGAACAAGTAACATTAAACTGTTCATGACTGGTGGTGAACAAGTAACATTAAACTGTTCATGACTGGTGGTGAACAAGTAACATTAAACTGTTCATGACTGGTGGTGAACAAGTAACATTAAACTGTTCATGACTGGTGGTGAACAAGTAACATTAAACTGTTCATGACTGGTGGTGAACAAGTAACATTAAACTGTTCATGACTGGTGGTGAACAAGTAACATTAAACTGTTCATGACTGGTGGTGAACAAGTAACATTAAACTGTTCATGACTGGTGGTGAACAAGGAACATTAAACTGTTCATGACTGGTGGTGAACAAGGAACATTAAACTGTTCATGACTGGTGGTGAACAAGTAACATTAAACTGTTCATGACTGGTGGTGAACAAGTAACATTAAACTGTTCATGACTGGTGGTGAACAAGTAACATTAAACTGTCCATGACTGGTGGTGAACAAGTAACATTAAACTGTCCATGACTGGTGGTGAACAAGTAACATTAAACTGTTCATGACTGGTGGTGAACAAGTAACATTAAACTGTTCATGACTGGTGGTGAACAAGTAACATTAAACTGTTCATGACTGGTGGTGAACAAGTAACATTAAACTGTTCATGACTGGTGGTGAACAAGTAACATTAAACTGTTCATGACTGGTGGTGAACAAGTAACATTAAACTGTTCATGACTGGTGGTGAACAAGTAACATTAAACTGTTCATGACTGGTGGTGAACAAGTAACATTAAACTGTTCATGACTGGTGGTGAACAAGTAACATTAAACTGTTCATGACTGGTGGTGAACAAGTAACATTAAACTGTTCATGACTGGTGGTGAACAAGTAACATTAAACTGTTCATGACTGGTGGTGAACAAGTAACATTAAACTGTTCATGACTGGTGGTGAACAAGTAACATTAAACTGTTCATGACTGGTGGTGAACAAGTAACATTAAACTGTTCATGACTGGTGGTGAACAAGTAACATTAAACTGTTCATGACTGGTGGTGAACAAGTAACATTAAACTGTTCATGACTGGTGGTGAACAAGTAACATTAAACTGTTCATGACTGGTGGTGAACAAGTAACATTAAACTGTTCATGACTGGTGGTGAACAAGTAACATTAAACTGTTCATGACTGGTGGTGAACAAGTAACATTAAACTGTTCATGACTGGTGGTGAACAAGTAACATTAAACTGTTCATGACTGGTGGTGAACAAGTAACATTAAACTGTTCATGACTGGTGGTGAACAAGTAACATTAAACTGTTCATGACTGGTGGTGAACAAGTAACATTAAACTGTTCATGACTGGTGGTGAACAAGTAACATTAAACTGTTCATGACTGGTGGTGAACAAGTAACATTAAACTGTTCATGACTGGTGGTGAACAAGTAACATTAAACTGTTCATGACTGGTGGTGAACAAGTAACATTAAACTGTTCATGACTGGTGGTGAACAAGTAACATTAAACTGTTCATGACTGGTGGTGAACAAGTAACATTAAACTGTTCATGACTGGTGGTGAACAAGTAACATTAAACTGTTCATGACTGGTGGTGAACAAGTAACATTAAACTGTTCATGACTGGTGGTGAACAAGTAACATTAAACTGTTCATGACTGGTGGTGAACAAGTAACATTAAACTGTTCATGACTGGTGGTGAACAAGTAACATTAAACTGTTCATGACTGGTGGTGAACAAGTAACATTAAACTGTTCATGACTGGTGGTGAACAAGTAACATTAAACTGTTCATGACTGGTGGTGAACAAGTAACATTAAACTGTTCATGACTGGTGGTGAACAAGTAACATTAAACTGTTCATGACTGGTGGTGAACAAGTAACATTAAACTGTTCATGACTGGTGGTGAACAAGTAACATTAAACTGTTCATGACTGGTGGTGAACAAGTAACATTAAACTGTTCATGACTGGTGGTGAACAAGTAACATTAAACTGTTCATGACTGGTGGTGAACAAGTAACATTAAACTGTTCATGACTGGTGGTGAACAAGTAACATTAAACTGTTCATGACTGGTGGTGAACAAGTAACATTAAACTGTTCATGACTGGTGGTGAACAAGTAACATTAAACTGTTCATGACTGGTGGTGAACAAGTAACATTAAACTGTTCATGACTGGTGGTGAACAAGTAACATTAAACTGTTCATGACTGGTGGTGAACAAGTAACATTAAACTGTTCATGACTGGTGGTGAACAAGTAACATTAAACTGTTCATGACTGGTGGTGAACAAGTAACATTAAACTGTTCATGACTGGTGGTGAACAAGTAACATTAAACTGTTCATGACTGGTGGTGAACAAGTAACATTAAACTGTTCATGACTGGTGGTGAACAAGTAACATTAAACTGTTCATGACTGGTGGTGAACAAGTAACATTAAACTGTTCATGACTGGTGGTGAACAAGTAACATTAAACTGTTCATGACTGGTGGTGAACAAGTAACATTAAACTGTTCATGACTGGTGGTGAACAAGTAACATTAAACTGTTCATGACTGGTGGTGAACAAGTAACATTAAACTGTTCATGACTGGTGGTGAACAAGTAACATTAAACTGTTCATGACTGGTGGTGAACAAGTAACATTAAACTGTTCATGACTGGTGGTGAACAAGTAACATTAAACTGTTCATGACTGGTGGTGAACAAGTAACATTAAACTGTTCATGACTGGTGGTGAACAAGTAACATTAAACTGTTCATGACTGGTGGTGAACAAGTAACATTAAACTGTCCATGACTGGTGGTGAACAAGTAACATTAAACTGTCCATGACTGGTGGTGAACAAGTAACATTAAACTGTCCATGACTGGTGGTGAACAAGTAACATTAAACTGTTCATGACTGGTGGTGAACAAGTAACATTAAACTGTTCATGACTGGTGGTGAACAAGTAACATTAAACTGTTCATGACTGGTGGTGAACAAGTAACATTAAACTGTTCATGACTGGTGGTGAACAAGTAACATTAAACTGTTCATGACTGGTGGTGAACAAGTAACATTAAACTGTTCATGACTGGTGGTGAACAAGTAACATTAAACTGTTCATGACTGGTGGTGAACAAGTAACATTAAACTGTTCATGACTGGTGGTGAACAAGTAACATTAAACTGTTCATGACTGGTGGTGAACAAGTAACATTAAAAACTGTTCATGACTGGTGGTGAACAAGTAACATTAAACTGTTCATGACTGGTGGTGAACAAGTAACATTAAACTGTTCATGACTGGTGGTGAACAAGTAACATTAAACTGTTCATGACTGGTGGTGAACAAGTAACATTAAACTGTTCATGACTGGTGGTGAACAAGTAACATTAAACTGTTCATGACTGGTGGTGAACAAGTAACATTAAACTGTTCATGACTGGTGGTGAACAAGTAACATTAAACTGTTCATGACTGGTGGTGAACAAGTAACATTAAACTGTTCATGACTGGTGGTGAACAAGTAACATTAAACTGTTCATGACTGGTGGTGAACAAGTAACATTAAACTGTTCATGACTGGTGGTGAACAAGTAACATTAAACTGTTCATGACTGGTGGTGAACAAGTAACATTAAACTGTTCATGACTGGTGGTGAACAAGTAACATTAAACTGTTCATGACTGGTGGTGAACAAGTAACATTAAACTGTTCATGACTGGTGGTGAACAAGTAACATTAAACTGTTCATGACTGGTGGTGAACAAGTAACATTAAACTGTTCATGACTGGTGGTGAACAAGTAACATTAAACTGTTCATGACTGGTGGTGAACAAGTAACATTAAACTGTTCATGACTGGTGGTGAACAAGGAACATTAAACTGTTCATGACTGGTGGTGAACAAGTAACATTAAACTGTTCATGACTGGTGGTGAACAAGGAACATTAAACTGTTCATGACTGGTGGTGAACAAGTAACATTAAACTGTTCATGACTGGTGGTGAACAAGTAACATTAAACTGTTCATGACTGGTGGTGAACAAGTAACATTAAACTGTTCATGACTGGTGGTGAACAAGTAACATTAAACTGTTCATGACTGGTGGTGAACAAGTAACATTAAACTGTTCATGACTGGTGGTGAACAAGTAACATTAAACTGTTCATGACTGGTGGTGAACAAGTAACATTAAACTGTTCATGACTGGTGGTGAACAAGTAACATTAAACTGTTCATGACTGGTGGTGAACAAGTAACATTAAACTGTTCATGACTGGTGGTGAACAAGTAACATTAAACTGTTCATGACTGGTGGTGAACAAGGAACATTAAACTGTTCATGACTGGTGGTGAACAAGTAACATTAAACTGTTCATGACTGGTGGTGAACAAGGAACATTAAACTGTTCATGACTGGTGGTGAACAAGTAACATTAAACTGTTCATGACTGGTGGTGAACAAGTAACATTAAACTGTTCATGACTGGTGGTGAACAAGTAACATTAAACTGTTCATGACTGGTGGTGAACAAGGAACATTAAACTGTTCATGACTGGTGGTGAACAAGTAACATGTAGCCTTAATGACCCACGTGTAGTCGATAGGCTTTAAACCAAATACGTCAGTCAGATAATCATTATCTTAAGTGGAGAGTTGTAAAGATAACTCTGAGATACAACTGGCTAGCCTGGCTGTTGAGTACACAGTCTGCACAGTACTGTGAGATACAACTGGCTAGCCTGGCTGTTGAGTACACAGTCTGCACAGTACTGTGAGATACAACTGGCTAGCCTGGCTGTTGAGTACACAGTCTGCACAGTACTGTGAGATACAGCTGGCTAGCCTGACTGTTGAGTACACAGTCTGCACAGTACTGTGAGATACAGCTGGCTAGCCTGACTGTTGAGTACACAGTCTGCACAGTACTGTGAGATACAGCTGGCTAGCCTGACTGTTGAGTACACAGTCTGCACAGTACTGTGAGATACAGCTGGCTAGCCTGACTGTTGAGTACACAGTCTGCACAGTACTGTGAGATACAACTGGCTAGCCTGACTGTTGAGTACACAGTCTGCACAGTACTGTGAGATACAACTGGCTAGCCTGAGGGTTGAGTACAGTCTACACAGTACTGTGAGATACAACTGGCTAGCCTGACGGTTGAGTACACAGTCTACACAGTACTGTGAGACAACTGGCTAGCCTGACGGTTGAGTACACAGTCTGCACAGTACTGTGAGATACAACTGGCTAGCCTGGCTGTTGAGTACACAGTCTGCACAGTACTGTGAGATACAACTGGCTAGCCTGACTGTTGAGTACACAGTCTGCACAGTACTGTGAGATACAACTGCCTAGCCTGACTGTTGAGTACACAGTCTGCACAGTACTGTGAGATACAGCTGGCTAGCCTGACTGTTGAGTACACAGTCTGCACAGTACTGTGAGATACAACTGCCTAGCCTGACTGTTGAGTACACAGTCTGCACACTACTGTGAGATACAACTGGCTAGCCTGACTGTTGAGTACACAGTCTGCACACTACTGTGAGATACAACTGGCTAGCCTGACTGTTGAGTACACAGTCTGCACAGTACTGTGAGATACAACTGGCTAGCCTGACTGTTGAGTACACAGTCTGCACAGTACTGTGAGATACAACTGGCTAGCCTGACTGTTGAGTACACAGTCTGCACAGTACTGTGAGATACAACTGGCTAGCCTGACTGTTGAGTACACAGTCTGCACAGTTTACATAACATCACAACATCTGTAGTGGTTTTATGTTTAAGGGTTTGTTTAAGGGTTTATGTTCAAAGGTTTATGTTTAAGGGTTTATATTTAAGGGTTTATGGTGAACAGTGATCATAACATGTGTCGTCTAAGGTGCTAACTAGTTGTCTGTACACTAATTCACCCTGGCTGTTCTCATGCTAGCTTTATATAATAAATTATACTTAATTATATAAACAAGTGTACACAGGTTACATAGTTTCCCTGGACAGGTTACAGTATTCAGATGTACATCACTGAAAGCCGAGTCCCAGGGCAGCCAGTTACATGTTCCAGTAATAATAATAATAATAATAATAATAATAATAATAATCTTTATTTCCACAAGTACAAGATACAACTTATACAGACCATAGCTGACATCAATGACATACTGTATAGAAAGCCCCTGGTTATGCAGAGCATTTCGTGCAACTTAGATTAATTTTGTCCCCAGGATGCTACCCGCACCAGTCGATTAACACCCAGGTACCTATTTACTGCTAGGTGAACAGGGACAGCAGGTGTCTTAAGGAAACACACCCTTTGTTTCCACAGGTACCGGGGATCGAACCACGGACACTGTGTGAACGGTGTAGGCTACCAACCGGCCTGCTGTACTCCACGTACATACTGTACCTCTGAACATAATAGATCACTCCTAGCATACAATAAATGCAAATACATTCCTGTTTTGTTTACAAATTTTCTTGACGCACTTGCGCATATCGTCTGTCTGATGGCGACATTTGGTGTTTATTTTAAGTGGTTGAAATGTCTGTTTCGAATTTCCCGCCTTTGGATTAGTAGTTTTTCTTAATTAAAAAAAAAATGGTTACCATGACTTATTAAATGACCCTCGAATAATATAAAAAATATCATTACACTGTGGACAGTTTATGGGAGACTGTGAAGCAAGACACAAGCTAGTAGTTGTGCCATTGTACCACCAGGATGTTGTGGGAGACTGTGAAGCAAGACACAAGCTAGTAGTTGTGCCATTGTACCACCAGGATGTTGTGGGAGACTGAAGCAAGACACAAGCTAGTAGTTGTACCACTGTGCCATCAGGATGCCCTGGAGAAAGACGTATACATTAAGGCCTTAACATGAAGACGTCATCTTGAAGACGTCTACACGCACACCTTGACATGAAGACAGGTCCTTGAGTGAAGAATGTTGCATCATGTTGCAAGGCATGCCTCTCGGGTGCCACATATGAGCGCTGGTTGCCCTTATTAATGCTTGTCTGCTTCCTGACTCAGAAAATAAAATTGTCTCGACTTCAGCACCAGAATATCAGGGTCAAGACACACACACAAAAAAATATATACGACTCTTGGCTGTATTGTTTTCTTGGTGTGATGATTGTACACAGAACTGTGTATACTAGAATACAGACTAGATGCGTACATGGGACTCGATACTAGAGGTTATTCAGTACACATCTAGAATACCTTTTGTACAGAAATATTCTAGATATGTATATAAATAACCCGCACATGGAAGAGAGAATCTTAGGACGACGTTTCGGTCCGACTTGGACCATTTACAAAGTCACATTAACACAGTGTGTTAGTGTGATTTTGTAAATGGTCCAGGGCTGACCAAAACGTCGTCTTCAGTTTCTCTCTCCTATGTGCGGGTTATTTATGTATTGTTCCAGTCACTGTACTGTGACCTTTTTATTCCTCATACTAGATACATGGAATTACCTTTCTGTTAGATGACAAACTTCATGCGTACGTGGATCGTCCTTGGCACTAGATAGCAAGCTAAATTTGTTCCTAGAATACTCTTTATAATAAAAATATAGATTAGATCCATACCTAGAATATTACCTACTGTAGTAATGCATATCTGGACTTCCTTGGTACCAGAATCCAGGTATAACTTTGAAAAACACCCATTGCAAATATTCCTAAACTGACTAAGGATAGAGATATTTATAACGGTAATGTTGGGAACGCAGCTGGCAGTCGTTCCTTTGTGTTGACGCAGACGTTCTAAAATACGCATACAACTTATACAGCCAGCCGCACACCTGTGATGCTTGGCCCAAACATGGTCATCTCACTAATTAATTATGCTCTAGATAACTCTAGGACTAATGGAATACACGGAGATACATGACAGACATTAGTATGTATCAGGTGATGTGGAAATAGAGAGAGAGAGAGAGAGAAACATTCTGAGGTGGAAGTAAGGGGTCACTCTAACGTGGGAGGAGGTCAGACATTTTCAGTTAATTAGATACAGACCATTGTATGATTATCTTCGACCTTAATCACCATGACGCATTGTTCATGCGATGGTTTCGCTTCATCACTTGCAAGGTCAGGTTATGTTCCTTCAAGCAAGTCGCCAGCTTTTTTTTTTCACGAATTTGAGATTTTCCGCTGATTCGAGCCCCCAAAAAATATTGACTGCCTCTCAGGTGCATTGTTAGATACACATGAGCAGCGGATGTTAGGAAACTTGTTCATGTGTTTGTTGTGGCCAGATGTCGAAATCAGTCACTCTCTGGGGCAGCCGGTTGGCTGGTGGCTTCGTTCAGACTCTCGAGTACACGACAGCTTTTTGAGATCGTACGCCACCTGTACATCACCAGTCAGGGTGACTTTATTCTCTTAAATAAGGATTAAAGTCTGTGTATACACTTGAGACATAGACACCTGGCGTATATACATTGAGATATACATTTCTTGGCGTGTATATGAGATTATACAATAAGATTATGCAATAAGATGCAAAACAACCACTGTGAAAGAATAGTGAAATTACAAGTGTTTTCGTGACTTCTCTTGATAATGTGAGAAGTCACGAAAGCTCTTGGAATTTCACTATTCTTTCACAGTGGTTGTTTAGCATATTCTGATATCGCCTGTTTACTGTGATATTATTGCATACAATAAGATATGCACATCTCTTTGTGTATATACAAGAAGAGATACACATCTAGTGTATATACAAGGAGATACACATCTAGTGTATATACAAGGAGATACACACCTTGACTTGCGTAAATATCCTTGACAGTTGGTGTAGGTAGACTGGCTCATATGTTTTGTCCCTACCATGGCAAGAACTCTGAATCTTTTAGTTGAACTGAGTCTGATTGCAGGGTTGAGATTAGGAGTATGGGATGAAATTAAGTATGTTTGATCACAGGCTCAA
>NC_091298.1:57768817-57776317 GCF_038502225.1 Cherax quadricarinatus
CAGCAACTGGCTCCTTGAGTTTAACCCTGCCAAATGCAAAGTCATGAAGATTGGGGAAGGGCAAAGAAGACCGCAGGCACAATATAGTTTAGATGGCCAAAGACTGCAAACCTCACTCAAGGAAAAAGATCTGGGGGTGAGTATAACACCGAGCATATCTCCTGAGGCGCACATAAATCAGATAACTGCTGCAGCATACGGGCGCCTGGCAAACCTACGGATAGCGTTCCGATACCTCAGTAAGGAGTCGTTCAAGACCCTGTATACCATTTACGTCAGGCCCATACTGGAGTATGCAGCACCAGTTTGGAATCCACACCTAGTCAAGCACGTCAAGAAATTAGAGAAAGTGCAAAGGTTTGCAACAAGACTAGTCCCAGAGCTACGGGGATTGTCCTACGAAGAAAGGTTGAGGGAAATCGGCCTGACGACACTGGAGGCCAGGAGGGTCAGGGGAGACATGATAACGACATATAAAATACTGCGCGGAATAGACAAGGTGGACAAAGACAGGATGTTCCAGAGATGGGACACAGACACAAGAGGTCACAATTGGAAGTTGAAGACTCAGATGAATCGAAGGGATGTTAGGAAGTATTTCTTCAGTCATAGAGTAGTCAAGTCATGGAATAGTCTAGAAAGTGAAGTAGTGGAGGCGGGAACCATACATAGTTTTAAGGCGAGGTATGATAAAGCTCATGTAGCAGGGAGAGAGAGGACCTAGTAGCAATCAGTGAAGAGGCGGGGCCAGGAGCTATGACTCGACCCCTGCAACCACAAATAGGTGAGTACAAATAGGTGAGTACACACACACGAGGTAAGATAAAGTTCTTGGAGCAGGGGATAGAGTGGACTTAGTAAGGACCAGCAAAGAGGTGGGCTCAGGAGCTGCGTATGGATCCCTGCAACCACAAATAGGTGAGTGTACACACATACAGAGGCAGGACTTCAAAGAGACCTGGATAGGCTGGACACGTGGTCCAGAAACTGGCTTCTCGAATTCAACCCTGCCAAATGCAAAGTCATGAAGATTTGGGAAGGGCAAAAAAGACCGCAGACAGAGTATAGGCTAGGTGGACAAAGACTGCAAACCTCACTCAAGGAGAAAGATCTTGGGGTGACCATAACACCGAGCACGTCTCCGGAGGCACACATCAAGATAACTGCTGCAGCATATGGGCGCCTGGCAAACCTGAGAATAGCGTTCTGATACCTTAGTAAGGAATCGTTCAAGACACTGTACAATGTGTACGTCAGGCCCATACTGGAGTATGGGGCACCAGTTTGGAACTCACATCTGGTCAATCACGTCAAGAAATTAGAGACAATGCAAAGGTTTGCAACAAGACTGGTTCCAGAGCTAAGGGGAATGTCCTACGATGAAAGGTTGAGGGAAATCGAACTGACGACACTGGAGGACAGAAAAGTTAGGGGAGACATGATAACGACATACAAGATACTGCGTGGAATAGATAAGGTGGACAGAGACAGGATGTTCCAGAGAGGGGACACAGAAACAAGGGGTCACAATTGGAAGCTGAAGACTCAGACGAGTCACAGGGATGTTAGGAAGTATTTCTTCAGTCACAGAGTCGTCAGGAAGTGGAATAGCCTAGCAAGTGACGTAGTGGAGGCAGCAACCATACATAGCTTTAAGACGAGGTATGACAAAACTCATGGAGGAGAGAGAGAGAGAGAGAGAGAGAGAGAGAGAGAGGGGACCTAGTAGCGATCAGTGAAGAGGCGGTGCCAGGATCTGAGTCTCGACCCCTGTAACCACAATTAGGTGAGTACACCATGGATTCGGCGAGAGGGAGTGGAAGCATTGTTTGAACCACTATCTAAGATCTACAAGTTAGTGGACACATGGGACAGTTGCCCGAGATCTGGAAGACAGTGAATGTAGCAATGAGACACAGGAACCATTTAACTATAGACCAATTTTGCTGACATGTACACCATGCCAGGTAATGGAGAAAATCCCAGGAGTGATGCAGAATCTGGGCAGAAGTGATTCCATTAATAACCAGCACGGGTTCCAAGATGGTAAATCTTGTCTTAACAACCTGTTAGAGAGGGAGAAAGTTGGACGGATTGTATTTTCTTAGACTGCAAGACGGCATCTGACATTGTACTCCACGAGAAACTGGGACAAAAACTTGAGGTGCAGGCAGGAATAACAGGGAAGGTACTCCAGTGAACTCCAGTGGATCACAGAGCAGTTTAGCGTAAGGAAGCAAAGAGAGATTGTCCGGGAAGAGATATCAGAATGGTGAAGAGTAACAAGCGGGGTACCACAAGGATCAGTACTACAGCCAGTACTGTTTCTGGTTTATGTAAATTACATACATGATGGGAGTGAGTCAGATGCATCACTGTTTTCTGATGTAAATCTAATGAGAATACAAACAGATGAGGACGGAGAAAGGCTGCAAATGGGCCTGGAGAAACTGGAGAGTTGGTCAAATAAGTGGCTGCTTGAACCCAACCCCATCAAATACAAGATTATGAAGAATGGAGAACGGGCCAGAAGACCAGACACAGAGTAAAGACATAATAACAACATACAAAATACTCAGAGGAATTGACAGAGCAGCTGCAAGCTGTTTGCGAAGCGTGGGGAAAAAACTCAAGAGGCACATCTGAAAGTTAGATACCTACGAGTCACAGGGATGTCAGGAAGTATTTCTTTAGTCTTACAGGGAAGTGGAGTGATCTCGAGGAGGAAATGGAAGCAGGCTCCATACGTAGCTATAAGAGCAGGTACTACAGAGCCCACGAGGCTAGGAATTGAATCTGGTAAGTGGCAACTTGAAAGGCGAGGCCAGGAGCTGAGACTCATCAGGTCTGATCTAAGGACAAAGCGGCTAGCTTCAATTCCTGGGAACAGGAGTCTCTAGGCATGAAGGAGTGGGACCATGAAGGAGTGTGAGGGATCATGAAGGAGCATGAGGGACCATAAAGGAGTGGCAGCAGTTGTGTGAAAGTGAACGCAGCACAGTGGGGCGTTCCTCAGGGCAGTGCCCGAGCTGATTCACGAGCCCCCCCCTCCCCAGTACCCCTTCCCCCTCCACTAAATGCGTAAACACATCTATTACAACGACAGGTGTTCACATTCACATTCTCCGTTCGCAACAAGTGTTCGCGTATCTTATAAACGTTAAAAACACTCTTTGATAATACAATAGCGTGTATATATACGTATATATATATATATATATATATATATATATATATATATATATATATATATATATATATATATATATATATATATTTTATTTATTTATTATCACACCGGCCGATTCCCACCAAGGCAGGGTGGCCCGAAAAAGAAAGACTTTCACCATCATTCACTCCATCACTGTCTTGCCAGAAGGGTGCTTTACACTACAGTTTTTAAACTGCAACATTAACACCCCTCCTTCAGAGTGCAGGCACTGTACTTCCCATCTCCAGGACTCAAGTCCTGGAGATGGGATATATATATATATATGAGATATATATATATATATATATATATATATATATATATATATATATATATATATATATATATAAATATATATATATATATATATATATAAGGAAGTACCACCTCTATGGCTGGAATGGGGACCCTCATCCTCAGAGAAGACAATAAACGTACCTCAGAGAAAACTCAAGGTTCTCCCCGGAGCTGTTTGAATATTTTCTTCTCCTACCACCCCCTATATATTTTTTATTCTATGTAAACATTTATTAATAAACAAAAACTTCGTGCCGAATAGGTAAAATTGGTCCTTTATTGAGAACGTTTCGCCCACACAGTGGGGTTTATCAAGTCATAAACAGATTTGTTTGTAGAATTGAGACACTTGTGCAACATGTGGGAATCTTTATTGAAGAAACGTTTCGCCACACAGTGGCTTTATCAGTCCAATACAAAGTAGAAATGGGAGAGGAGGAGTTTGAGGTAATCAGTCCCTCAACCTGGAATTGTACTTCCTACAAGAGTTATGGACTGAACACATCAATTCCAGGTTGTGGGACTGATTACCTCAAACTTCTCCTCTCCCATTTCTACTTTGTATTGGACTGATACCTGGAGGTTATAACGGGGATCAACGCCCCCGCGGCCCGGTCCATGACCAGGCCTCCCGATGGATCAGGACCTGATCAACTAGGCTGTTACTCATGTACGAATTAATTGCTCTACCATATTGTATTACTACTACAACTTTTGTCACTACTACTACTACTACTACTACCACTACCACTAGTATTGCACCTCACTCTGAGCCTATATATACCCTCTGTATCCATGTATTGTCTGTAATGCCTTGATAGAGCTCCTGGAGAGCGAAACGTTGCCACAATAAAATGTCACATTAGTTGCACTTGTGTCCTTTTACTTTACATATTGTCGGTAATTCTACCAACCTTATTGCAATAGGCTGTTACTGCTGGCCGCACGCAGTCCAACGTACGAGCCACAGCCCGGCTGATCCGGCACTGACTTTAGGTATCTGTCCAGCTCTCTCTTGAAGGCAGCCAGGGGTTTATTGGTAATTCCCCTAATGCTTGATGGGAGGCTGTTGGACAGTCTTGGGCCCCGGACACTTATGGTGTTTTCTCTTAGTGTACCAATGGCGCCCCTGCTTTTTATTGGGGGCATTTTGCATCGCCTGCCCAGTCTTTTACTTTCGTAGGGAGTGATTTCTGTGTGCAGATTTGGGACCATTCCTTCCAAGATTTTCCAAGTGTAGATTATGATATATCTCTCCCTCCTGCGTTCCAACGAGTACAAGTCAAGTACTTCCAAGCGTTCCCAGCAGTTAAGGTGCTTGACAGAACTTATACGTGCAGTAAAGGATCTCTGTACACTCTCTAGATCTGCGATTTCACCTGCTTTGAATGGAGATGTTAATGTACAGCAGTATTCCAGCCTAGAGAGAACAAGTGATTTGAAAAGGATCATCATTGGCTTGGCATCTCTCGTTTTGAACGTTCTCATTATCCATCCTATCATTTTCTTTGCGCGTGCGATCGTGGCACTGTTGTGATCCTTGAAAGTGAGATCCTCAGACATTACTACTCCCAGGTCCCTTACATTATTTTTCCGCTCTATTGTATGGCCAGAGTTTGTAGTATACTCTGTTCTAGTTATTATTTCCTCCAGTTTTCCATAACGGAGTAGTTGGAATTTGTCCTCATTGAACATCATATTGTTTACCGTTGCCCACTGGAAAACTTTGTTTATATCTTCTTGGAGGTTAACCGCGTCCTCAGCAGATGACAGCCTCATGCAGATCCTATTATCATCCGCAAAGGATGATACGGTGCTGTGGTGTATATCTCTGTCTATGTCTGATATGAGGATGAGGAATAAGATTGGGGCGAGTACTGTGCCTTGTGGAACAGAGCTCTTCACTATGGCAGCCTCCGATTTAACTCTGTTGACCACTACTCTTTGTGTTCGATTTGTTAGGAAGTTGAAGATCCATCTCCCCAGTTATTCCTTTAGCACGTATTTTATGGGCTATTACGCCATGATCGCATTTGTCAAATGCTTTTGCAAAGTCTGTGTATATTACATCTGCATTCTGATTTTCTTCCAGTGCATCCAAGGCCATGTCATAGTGATCCAGTAGTTGTGAGAGGCAGGAGCGACCTGCCCTGAACCCATGTTGCCCTGGATTGTTCAGATTTTGGGAATCCAGGTGATTTGCAATCCTGCTTCTTAGCACTCTTTCAAAGATTTTTATGATGTGGGACGTCAGAGCTATTGGTCTATAGTTCTTAGCTAATGCTTTGCTGCCACCTTTATGGAGTGGGGCTATATCCGTTGTTTTAAGTGACTGTGGAATTTCACCCATGTCCAAGCTCCTCCTCCATAGTGTACTTAGGGCATGCGAGAGGGGCTTCTTGCAGTTCTTAATGAAAACAGAGTTCCACGAGTCTGGGCCCGGGGCTGAGTCCATGGGCATGTTGTCAATGGCTTTTTCGAAATCTATCGGAGTTAGGGTAATGTTGGAAATCTGGCATACATTTATGGAGTTTTGAGGCTCATTCATGAAATCATTTGGGTCGTCGACCCTCAGACCGATTAGTGGTTCACTAAACACAGAGTCGTACTGGGATTTCAATATTTCACTCATTTCCTTGTTGTAATCTGTGTAAGTCCCATCCTGTCTGAGTAAGGGCCCGATACTAGATGTGGTATTTGCCTTGTTTTTGGCATATGAAAAGAAATATTTTGAATTTCTTTCAATTTCACTAATAGCTTTAAGCTCCTCCTGTCTCTCCTGGTTCCTGTAAGAGTCATTTAACTTAAGTTCGATAGTTTCCACTTCCCTGGTCAGCGCCTCCTTTCGTGTACATATCAGATATTCTAGCACTCCTGAGGAGCTCAGTAACTCTTCGTCGTCTTCTGTAGAGGGAGCGTCTTTCTCTCTCCAGTTTACTCCTGCTCTTCTTCTTTCTTAGGAGAATATGCCTAGGACATGCTTCAGCTGCCAGGAAGTTGATCCTTTCAAGACACTTGTTTGGATCCATGTCATTTAAGACATCTTCCCAACATGTTTCGTTTAGGACATGGTTTACCTGGTCCCAGTTGATGTTCTTGTTGTTGAAGTTGTATTTTGTGAAGACACCTTCACAGGTACATGCATTCTGCTGATCAGGACCCCTATGCATGTAAGTCTGGACTTCGATTAGGTTGTGATCGGAATTAGTTGTTTTTGATATTCTTATGTCTCGTATCAGGTCCTCATTATTTGTGAAGATAAGGTCAAGTGTGTTTTCTAGTCTTGTTGGCTCCACTATCTGCTGGCTTAAGGTGTGTTTTTCGCAGAGACTTAGTAGCTCATGTGTGTGTGACCTTTCATCTGCGCTACCTCCGGGGATTGTTTCAGCTATAACATTATTTGCTACATTCTTTAATTTTGTATGCCTTTGGTTGAAATCACCAAGCAGTAAGAAAGTGTGGCGAAACGTTTCTTCAGTAAAGATCCCCATATGTTGCACAAGTGTCTCAATTCTTCAAGTTGTCGGTTTTCAAAACCATTCATCACAGATTTGTTTGTGACTTGATAAGAGTCCACTGTGTGGGCGAAACGTTATCAATAAAGGATCGCGTTATACTGCTTATATGATTATATTTCTAGCATGGCCCAGTAGGCTTACTGCAGCGTTTGTCTCATGTAAGTCACTTGTTCACATGAGAGAGAGAGAGAGAGAGAGAAAGAGAGAGAGAGATTGAAAAAGCAAAATACTCAATGAATCAATTTTAAATAAAAGTGTAACGTTTCTTAGAACAAAAACTTCGTAGTTTCGAGAAAGTCTTCGTAGTTTCGAGAAAGTCTTCGTCGTTTCGAGAAAGTCTCCGTAGTTTCGAGAAAGTCTTCGTAGTTTCGAGAAAGTCTCCGTAGTTTCGAGAAAGTCTCCGTAGTTTCGAGAAAGTCTCCGTAGTTTCGAGAAAGTCTCCGTAGTTTCGAGAAAGTCTCCGTAGTTTCGAGA
>NC_091298.1:57781317-57906317 GCF_038502225.1 Cherax quadricarinatus
TTGTACAAGGTCCCTGAGTGACCTTATACCCGGTCACCATGCTAGTACATCACAAGCGCTTCCCCCCCGTCACTGACCTTGTACAAGGTCCCTGAGTGACCTTATACCCGGTCACCATGCTAGTACATCACCAGCGCTTCCCCCCGTCACTGACCTTGTACAAGGTCCCTGAGTGACCTTATACCCAGTCACTATGCTAGTACATCACCAGCGCTCCCCCCCCCCCGTCACTGACCTTGTACAAGGTCCCTGAGTGACCTTATACCCGGTCACCATGCTAGTACATCAGCGCTTCCCCCCGTCACTGACCTTATACAAGGTCCCTGAGTGACCTTATACCCAGTCACCATGCTAGTCCATCACCAGCGCTCCCCCCCCCCGTCACTGACCTTGTACAAGGTCCCTGAGTGACCTTATACCCAGTCACCATGCTAGTCCATCACCAGCGCTCCCCCCCCCCCGTCACTGACCTTGTACAAGGTCCCTGAGTGACCTTATACCCGGTCACCATGCTAGTACATCAACGCTTCCCCCCCGTCACTGACCTTGTACAAGGTCCCTGAGTGACCTTATACCCAGTCACCATGCTAGTCCATCACCAGCGGTTTCCCCCCCGTCACTGACCTTATACAAGGGCCCTGAGTGACCTTATACCCAGTCACCATGCTAGTACATCACCAGCGCCCCCCCCCGTCACTGACCTTGTACAAGGTCCCTGAGTGACCTTATACCCGGTCACCATGCTAGTACATCACCAGCGCTCCCCCCCCCGTCACTGACCTTATACAAGGTCCCTGAGTGACCTTATACCCAGTCACCTTGCTAGTCCATCACCAGCGCTCCCCCCCCCGTCACTGACCTTGTACAAGGTCCCTGAGTGACCTTATACCCGGTCACCATGCTAGTACATCAACGCTTCCCCCCCGTCACTGACCTTGTACAAGGTCCCTGAATGACCTTATACACGGTCATAATGCTAGTACATCACCAGCGCTCCCCCCCCCGTCACTGACCTTATACAAGGTCCCTGAGTGACCTTATACCCGGTCACCATGCTAGTACATCACCAGCGCTTCCCCCCCCCGTCACTGACCTTGTACAAGGTCCCTGAGTGACCTTATACCCGGTCACCATGCTAGTACATCAACGCTTCCCCCCGTCACTGACCTTGTACAAGGTCCCTGAGTGACCTTATACCCGGTCACCATGCTAGTACATCACCAGCGCTGTCCCCCCCCCCCGTCACTGACCTTGTACAAGGTCCCTGAGTGACCTTATACCCGGTCACCATGCTAGTACATCACCAGCGCTTCCCCCCCCGTAACTGACCTTATACAAGGTCCCTGAGTGACCTTATACCCGGTCACCATGCTAGTACATCACCAGCGCTTCCCCCCCGTAACTGACCTTATACAAGGTCCCTGAGTGACCTTATACCCCGTCACCATGCTAGTACATCACCAGCGCTCCCCCCCCCCGTCACTGACCTTATACAAGGTCCCTGAGTGACCTTATACCCGGTCACCATGCTAGTACATCACCAGCGCTTCCCCCCCGTCACTGACCTTGTACAAGGTCCCTGAGTGACCTTATACCCGGTCACCATGCTAGTACATCACCAGCGCTCCCCCCCCGTCACTGACCTTGTACAAGGTCCCTGAGTGACCTTATACCCGGTCACCATGCTAGTACATCACCAGCGCTTCCCCCCCCCCGTCACTGACCTTGTACAAGGTCCCTGAGTGACCTTATACCCGGTCACCATGCTAGTACATCAGCGCTTCCCCCCCCATCACTGACCTTGTACAAGGTCCCTGAGTGACCTTATACCCGGTCACCATGCTAGTCCATCACCAGCGCTTCCCCCCGCGTCACTGACCTTATACAAGGTCCCTGAGTGACCTTATACCCGGTCACCATGCTAGTACATCAGCGCTCCCCCCCCCGTCACTGACCTTGTACAATTTCCCTGAGTGACCTTATACCCGGTCACCATGCTAGTCCATCACCAGCGCTCCCCCCCGTCACTGACCTTGTACAAGGTCCCTGAGTGACCTTATACCCGGTCACCATGCTAGTACATCACCAGCGCTCCCCCCCGTCACTGACCTTGTACAAGGTCCCTGAGTGACCTTATACCCGGTCATCATGCTAGTACATAACCAGCGCTCCCCCCCCCCCCGTAACTGACCTTATACAAGGTCCCTGAGTGACCTTATACCCGGTCACCATGCTAGTACATCCCCAGCGCTGCCCCCCCCCGTCACTGACCTTATACAAGGTCCCTGAGTGACCTTATACCCAGTCACCATGCTAGTCCATCACCAGCGCTTCCCCCCCGTCACTGACCTTATACAAGGTCCCTGAGTGACCTTATACCCAGTCACCATGCTAGTCCATCACCAGCGCTCCCCCCCCGTCACTGACCTTATACAAGGTCCCTGAGTGACCTTATACCCAGTCACCATGCTAGTACATCACCAGCGCTCCCCCCCCCCCGTCACTGACCTTATACAAGGTCCCTGAGTGACCTTATACCCAGTCACCATGCTAGTACATCACCAGCGCTCCCCCCCCCCCGTCACTGACCTTATACAAGGTCCCTGAGTGACCTTATACCCAGTCACCATGCTAGTACATCACCAGCGCTCCCCCCCCGTCACTGACCTTGTACAAGGTCCCTGAGTGACCTTATACCCGGTCACCATGCTAGTACATCACCAGCGCTCCCCCCCCGTCACTGACCTTATACAAGGTCCCTGAGTGACCTTATACCCGGTCACCATGCTAGTACATCAGCGCTTCCCCCCCGTCACTGACCTTATACAAGGTCCCTGAGTGACCTTATACCCAGTCACCATGCTAGTACATCACCAGCGCTTCCCCCCCCGTCACTGACCTTATACAAGGTCCCTGAGTGACCTTATACCCGGTCACCATGCTAGTCCATCACCAGCGCTCCCCCCCGTCACTGACCTTATACAAGGTCCCTGAGTGACCTTATACCCGGTCACCATGCTAGTACATCAACGCTTCCCCCCCGTCACTGACCTTCTACAAGGTCCCTGAGTGACCTTATACCCAGTCACCATGCTAGTACATCACCAGCGCCCCCCCCCCCCGTCACTGACCTTGTACAAGGTCCCTGAGTGACCTTATACCCGGTCACCATGCTAGTACATCACCAACGCTTCCCCCCCGTCACTGACCTTGTACAAGGTCCCTGAGTGACCTTATACCCGGTCACCATGCTAGTACATCACCAACGCTTCCCGCCCCGTCACTGACCTTATACAATGTCCCTGAGTGACCTTATACCCGGTCACCATGCTAGTACATCAACGCTTCCCCCCCGTCACTGACCTTGTACAAGGTCCCTGAGTGACCTTATACCCAGTCACCATGCTAGTACATCACCAGCGCCCCCCCCGTCACTGACCTTGTACAAGGTCCCTGAGTGACCTTATACCCGGTCACCATGCTAGTACATCAACGCTTCCCCCCCGTCACTGACCATGTACAAGGTCCCTGAGTGACCTTATACCCGGTCACCATGCTAGTACATCACCAACGCTTCCCCCCCCCGTCACTGACCTTGTACAAGGTCCCTGAGTGACCTTATACCCGGTCACCATGCTAGTACATCAACGCTTCCCCCCGTCACTGACCTTGTACAAGGTCCCTGAGTGACCTTATACCCGGTCACCATGCTAGTACATCAACGCTTCCCCCCCGTCACTGACCTTGTACAAGGTCCCTGAGTGACCTTATACCCGGTCACCATGCTAGTACATCACAAACGCTTCCCCCCCCCCCCGTCACTGACCTTATACAATGTCCCTGAGTGACCTTATACCCTGTCACCATGCTAGTACATCAACGCTTCCCCCCCGTCACTGACCTTGTACAAGGTCCCTGAGTGACCTTATACCCAGTCACCATGCTAGTACATCACCAGCGCCCCCCCCGTCACTGACCTTGTACAAGGTCCCTGAGTGACCTTATACCCGGTCACCATGCTAGTACATCAACGCTTCCCCCCCGTCACTGACCTTGTACAAGGTCCCTGAGTGACCTTATACCCGGTCACCATGCTAGTACATCACCAACGCTTCCCCCCCCCCGTCACTGACCTTGTACAAGGTCCCTGAGTGACCTTATACCCGGTCACCATGCTAGTACATCAACGCTTCCCCCCCGTCACTGACCTTGTACAAGGTCCCTGAATGACCTTATACCCGGTCATAATGCTAGTACATCACCAACGCTTCCCCCCCCCGTCACTGACCTTGTACAAGGTCCCTGAGTGACCTTATACCCGGTCACTATGCTAGTACATCACCAGCGCTTCCCCCCCGTCACTGACCTTGTACAAGGTCCCTGAGTGACCTTATACCCGGTCACCATGCTAGTACATCAACGCTTCCCCCCCCGTCACTGACCTTGTACAAGGTCCCTGAGTGACCTTATACCCGGTCACCATGCTAGTACATCACCAGCGCTTCCCCCCCCCCGTCACTGTCCTTGTACAAGGTCCCTGAGTGACCTTATACCCGGTCACCATGCTAGTCCATCACCAGCGCGTCCCCCCCCCGTCACTGACCTTATACAAGGTCCCTGAGTGACCTTATACCCGGTCACCATGCTAGTACATCACCAGCGCTTCCCCCCGCGTAACTGACCTTATACAATGTCCCTGAGTGACCTTATACCCGGTCACCATGCTAGTCCATCACCAGCGCCCCCCCCCCCCCCCGTCACTGACCTTGTACAATTTCCCTGAGTGACCTTATACCCGGTCACCATGCTTGTCCATCACCAGCGATCCCCCCCCCCGTCACTTGCCTTGTACTAGGTCCCTGAGTGACCTTATACCCGGTCACCATGCTAGTACATCACCAGCGCTCCCCCCCGCTTCACTGACCTTATAGAAGGTCCCTGAGTGACCTTATACCCGGTCACCATGCTAGTACATCACCAGCGCTCCCCCCCCCGTCACTGACCTTATACAAGGTCCCTGAGTGACCTTATACCCGGTCACCATGCTAGTACATCACCAGCGCTCCCCCCCTCCGTCACTGACCTTGTACAAGGTCCCTGAGTGACCTTATACCCGGTCACCATGCTAGTACATCAGCGCTTCCCCCCCCATCACTGACCTTGTACAAGGTCCCTGAGTGACCTTATACCCGGTCACCATGCTAGTCCATCACCAGCGCTTCCCCCTCGCGTCACTGACCTTATACAAGGTCCCTGAGTGACCTTATACCCGGTCACCATGCTAGTACATCAGCGCTCCCCCCCCCGTCACTGACCTTGTACAATTTCCCTGAGTGACTTTATACCCGGTCACCATGCTAGTCCATCACCAGCGCTCCCCCCCGTCACTGACCTTGTACAAGGTCCCTGAGTGACCTTATACCCGGTCACCATGCTAGTCCATCACCAGCGCTCCCCCCCGTCACTGACCTTGTACAAGGTCCCTGAGTGACCTTATACCCGGTCATCATGCTAGTACATCACCAGCGCTCCCCCCCGCGTCACTGACCTTATACAAGGTCCCTGAGTGACCTTATACCCGGTCACCATGCTAGTACATCACCAGCGCTCCCCTCCCCGTCACTGACCTTATACAAGGTCCCTGAGTGACCTTATACCCGGTCACCATGCTAGTCCATCACCAGCGCTCCCCCCCCCCGTCACTGTCCTTGTACAAGGTCCCTGAGTGACCTTATAGCCGGTCTCCATGCTAGTACATCACCAGCGCTTCCCCCCCCGTAACTGACCTTATACAAGGTCCCTGAGTGACCTTATACCCGGTCACCATGCTAGTACATCACCAGCGCTCCCCCCCCCCGTCACTGACCTTATACAAGGTCCCTGAGTGACCTTATACCCAGTCACATATGCTAGTCCATCACCAGCGCTCCCCCCCCCGTCACTAACCTTATACAAGTTCCCTGAGTGACCTTATACCCAGTCACCATGCTTGTCCATCACCAGCGCTCCCCCCCCCCCGTCACTGACCTTATACAAGGTCCCTGAGTGACCTTATACCCAGTCACCATGCTAGTACATCACCAGCGCTCCCCCCCCGTCACTGACCTTGTACAAGGTCCCTGAGTGACCTTATACCCAGTCACCATGCTAGTACATCACCAGCGCTCCCCCCCGTCACTAACCTTATACAAGTTCCCTGCGTGACCTTATACCCAGTCACCATGCTAGTACATCACCAGCGCTCCCCCCCCCCGTCACTGACCTTATACAAGGTCCCTCAGTGACCTTATACCCGGTCACCATGCTTGTCCATCACCAGCGCTTCCCCCCCCGTCACTGACCTTGTACAAGGTCCCTGAGTGACCTTATACCTGGTCACCATGCTAGTCCATCACCAGCGCGTCCCCCCCCGGAACTGACCTTATACAATGTCCCTGAGTGACCTTATACCCGGTCACCATGCTAGTCCATCACCAGCGCGCCCCCCCCCGTCACTGACCTTGTACAAGGTCCCTGAGTGACCTTATACCCAGTCACCATGCTAGTCCATCACCAGCGCTCCCCCCCGTCACTAACCTTATACAAGTTCCCTGAGTGACCTTATACCCAGTCACCATGCTAGTCCATCACCAGCGCTCCCCCCCGTCACTGACCTTATACAAGTTCCCTGAGTGACCTTATACCCAGTCACAATGCTAGTATATCACCAGCGCTTTCCCCCCCCCGTCATTGACCTTATACAAGGTCTCTGAGTGACCTTATACCCGGTCACCATGCTAGTATATCACCAGCGCTCCCCCCCCGTCACTGACCTTATACAATGTCCCTGAGTGACCTTATACCCGGTCACCATGCTAGTCCATCACCAGCGCTCCCCCCCCGTCACTAACCTTATACAAGTTCCCTGAGTGACCTTATACCCAGTCACCATGCTAGTCCATCAACAGCGCTCCCCCCCCCCACCGTAACTGACCTTATACAATGTCCCTGAGTGACCTTATACCCAGTCACCATGCTAGTCCATCACCAGCGCTTCCCCCCCCGTAACTGACCTTATACAATGTCCCTGAGTGACCTTATACCCGGTCACCATGCTAGTCCATCACCAGCGCTTCCCCCCCCGTAACTGACCTTATACAATGTCCCTGAGTGACCTTATACCCGGTCACCATGCTAGTCCATCACCAGGATTTAAGCCAAAGTGAGTTTAAATTGGCTACACTTTTCATGGTTATGAATAATTGTGTGTCTGGCTACACTTCATCCGTAGTGTTTTATTTAGCGAAACTGTATATACTCACAGTGTGCTGCTACCTTATTCTGTATGATAATTATGTGAGAGAGAGTTAATATTTGAGATATTATGGTACTATCATCATCGTGATCACTATCTTTATTTCAGTGTTATAGTATCACCATCGTGATCGTTATCATCGTGATCACTATCTCTATTTCAGTGTTTTAGTATCACCATCGTGATCGTTATCACCGTGATCACTATGTCTCAGTGTTCACCATCACACTGTTCACCATTACTATCACCATCATCATACTACTTGCATATACAGTTGTCATAACCGCTGAGTGGAAAGACAGGATGGCAGCGGCGGCGGCGGCAGGATGATGAGGATGAGGATAAGAACATAAGAACATAAGAACGAAGGAACACTGCAG
This sequence comes from Cherax quadricarinatus, assembly GCF_038502225.1. NCBI lineage: Eukaryota > Metazoa > Arthropoda > Malacostraca > Decapoda > Parastacidae > Cherax > Cherax quadricarinatus. The sequence continues at coordinate 57,788,992 of NC_091298.1, forward strand.
AAGGCCTACTGGCCCATGCGAGGCAGGTCCAAGTCTCCTACCGGCTTAAGCCAATGCACCCAACCTAGTCAGGGCAGGTCACATTGACTTAAGGGAGGAACACGGCAACCGACCTGTTAGCACAAGCTATCAGGTCCAACTCACACCCACCCACATCCACTCATGTATTTATCCAACCTATTTTTAAAGCTACACAACGTTCTGGCCTCTATAACGGTACTTGGGAGTTTGTTCCACTCATCCACAACTCTATTACCAAACCAGTACTTTCCTATATCCTTCCTGAATCTGAATTTTTCCAACTTAAAACCATTGCTGCGAGTCCTGTCTAGGCTAGATATTTTCAGCACACTATTTACATCCCCTTTATTTATTCCTGTCTTCCATTTATACACCTCAATCATATCCCCCCTAATTCTACGTCTTTCTAGAGAGTGCAGTTTCAGGGCCCTTAGTCTATCCTCATAGGGAAGGTTTCTGATACATGGGATCATCTTTGTCATCCTCCTTTGTACATTTTCCAGAGAATTTATATCCATTCTGTAATACTGTGACCAAAACTGTGCAGCATAATCTAAATGAGGCCTAACCAAGGATGTATAGAGTTGAAGAACAACCTGAGGACTCCTATTATTTATGCTTCTTGATATGAAGCCAAGGATTCTATTAGCTTTATTGCGAACACTTATGCACTGTTGTCTTGGTTTCAGATTACTGCTAACCAGAACTCCTAAATCTTTTTCGCAATCCGTAATATTAAGATCTACATTATTTAGTTTATATGTGGTATGGTTATTGTCCTGTCCAACATTTAGAACTTTGCATTTGTCTATATTAAACTGCATCTGCCACTTCTCCGACCACTGCATCAGTCTATTCAAATCTTCCTGGAGTGCTCGAATGTCCTCGTCAGAATGAATTCGACGGCCTATTTTGGTGTCATCGGCAAACTTGCCGATGTCGCTCTTTATGCCCTCATCTATGTCGTTTATGTAGATTGTGAACAACAGGGGGCCCAACACTGACCCCTGTGGAACACCGCTCGTGACGCTTCCCCACTCTGATTTCTCCCCATTTATGCAAACTCTCTGCTGCCTATTTGTCAACCATGCCTCTATCCAGGAAAAAATTTCTCCTCCTATTCCATGTGCTTTAATTTTCCTCAATAGTCTCTGATGTGGGACCCTGTCAAAAGCCTTACTGAAGTCCATATACACAATATCATATTCATTACCATGATCTACCTCCTCAAATACCTTAGTGAAAAAAGTTAATAAATTCGTAAGGCAGGAACACCCCTTTGTAAAACCATGCTGAGATTCGTTGATTAATTTATGCTTTTCAAGATGGCTACGAACTGCCTCGGCAATTATTGATTCCATAAATTTTCCCACTATGGAGGTTAGGCTTATTGGTCTATAGTTCGAAGCTAAGGACCTGTCACCTGTTTTGAAAATAGGTATCACATTTGCCATTTTCCACTTATCTGGCACCATGCCAGTTTGTAGTGATATGTTGAAAAGATTAGCCAAAGGTGTGCTAATGATGAGGATGATGACGATAAGGATGATGAGGATGATGCGGCTGCATCTCAACAAACTACAAGACAAAGTTTGTTAATATAAAATTGATGATTTAGGGACTACTCAGAAAGATCAACGAGGAGTTCAACGCGAGAGGAGAGAAAGATGATTGCTTAGGTAGCATTGAAAATGGGTTGGGCAGATATTTTAGTGGGTTTGAGGAGAACCTGCCTAGTATGGACCAGTAGACCTGCTGCAGTGTTCCTCCTTTGTTTTATGTCAGGTCCACAGGGTCCACGGTCCCTGTACGAGTATAAAACATCCTGGTATATCAGGTCCACAGGTCCCTGTACGAGTATAAAACATCCTGGTATATCAGGTCCACAGGTCCCTGCACGAGTATAAAACATCCTGGTATATCAGGTCCACAGGTCCCTGCACGAGTATAAAACATCCTGGTATATCAGGTCCACAGGTCCCTGTACGAGTATAAAACATCCTGGTATATCAGGTCCACAGGTCCCTGCACGAGTATAAAACATCCTGGTATATCAGGTCCACAGGTCCCTGCACGAGTATAAAACATCCTGGTATATCAGGTCCACAGGTCCCTGCACGAGTATAAAACATCCTGGTATATCAGGTCCACAGGTCCCTGCACGAGTATAAAACATCCTGGTATATCAGGTCCACAGGTCCCTGTACGAGTATAAAACATCCTGGTATATCAGGTCCACAGGTCCCTGTATGAGTATATATCCTGGTATATCAGGTCCACAGGTCCCTGCACGAGTATAAAACATCCTGGTATATCAGGTCCACAGGTCCCTGCACGAGTATAAAACATCCTGGTATATCAGGTCCACATGTCCCTGTATGGCTAAAATATCCTGGTATATCAGGTCCACAGGTCCCTGTATGACTATAAAATATCCTGGTATATCAGGTCCACAGGTCCCTGTATGACTATAAAATATCCTGGTATATCAGGTCCACAGGTCCCTGTATGACTATAAAATATCCTGGTATATCAGGTCCACAGGTCCCTGTATGACTATAAAATATCCTGGTATATCAGGTCCACAGGTCCCTGTATGACTATAAAATATCCTGGTATATCAAGTCCACAGGTCCCTGCACGGTTATAAAACATCCTGGTATATCAGGTCCACAGGTCCCTGCACGGGTATATAACATCCTGGTATATCAGGTCCACAGGTCCCTGCACGGGTATATAACATCCTGGTATATCAGGTCCACAGGTCCCTGCACGGTTATAAAACATCCTGGTATATCAGGTCCACAGGTCCCTGCACGGTTATAAAACATCCTGGTATATCAGGTCCACAGGTCCCTGCACGGTTATAAAACATCCTGGTATATCAGGTCCACAGGTCCCTGCACGGTTATAAAACATCCTGGTATATCAGGTCCACAGGTCCCTGCACGGTTATAAAACATCCTGGTATATCAGGTCCACAGGTCCCTGCACGGGTTTAAAACATCCTGGTATATCAGGTCCACAGGTCCCTGCACGGGTATAAAACATCCTGGTATATCAGGTCCACAGGTCCCTGCACGGGTATAAAACATCCTGGTATATCAGGTCCACAGGTCCCTGCACGGGTATAAAACATCCTGGTATATCAGGTCCACAGGTCCCTGCACGGGTATAAAACATCCTGGTATATCAGGTCCACAGGTCCCTGCACGGGTATAAAACATCCTGGTATATCAGGTCCACAGGTCCCTGCACGGGTATAAAACATCCTGGTATATCAGGTCCACAGGTCCCTGCACGGGTATAAAACATCCTGGTATATCAGGTCCACAGGTCCCTGCACGGGTATAAAACATCCTGGTATATCAGGTCCACAGGTCCCTGCACGGGGATAAAACATCCTGGTATATCATATCCACAGGTCCCTGCACGGTTATAAAACATCCTGGTATATCAGGTCCACAGGTCCCTGCACGGATATAAAACATCCTGGTATATCAGGTCCACAGGTCCCTGCACGGGGATAAAACATCCTGGTATATCAGGTCCACAGGTCCCTGCACGGGGATAAAACATCCTGGAATATCAGGTCCACAGGTCCCTGCACGGGGATAAAACATCCTGGTATATCAGGTCCACAGGTCCCTCCACGGGGATAAAACATCCTGGTATATCAGGTCCACAGGTCCCTGCACGGGTATAAAACATCCTGGTATATCAGGTCCACAGGTCCCTGCACGGTTATAAAACATCCTGGTATATCAGGTCCACAGGTCCCTGCACGGGTATAAAACATCCTGGTATATCAGGTCCACAGGTCCCTGCACGGGGATAAAACATCCTGGTATATCAGGTCCACAGGTCCCTGCACGGGGATAAAACATCCTGGTATATCAGGTCCACAGGTCCCTGCACGGGGATAAAACATCCTGGTATATCAGGTCCACAGGTCCCTGCACGGGGATAAAACATCCTGGTATATCAGGTCCACAGGTCCCTGCACGGGGATAAAACATCCTGGTATATCAGGTCCACAGGTCCCTGCACGGGTATAAAACATCCTGGTATATCAGGTCCACAGGTCCCTGCACGGGTATAAAACATCCTGGTATATCAGGTCCACAGGTCCCTGCACGGGGATAAAACATCCTGGTATATCAGGTCCACAGGTCCCTGCACGGGTATAAAACATCCTGGTATATCAGGTCCACAGGTCCCTGCACGGGTATAAAACATCCTGGTATATCAGGTCCACAGGTCCCTGCACGGGTATAAAACATCCTGGTATATCAGGTCCACAGGTCACTGCACGGGTATAAAACATCCTGGTATATCAGGTCCACAGGTCCCTGCACGGGTATAAAACATCCTGGTATATCAGGTCCACAGGTCCCTGCACGGGTATAAAACATCCTGGTATATCAGGTCCACAGGTCCCTGCACGGGTATAAAACATCCTGGTATATCAGGTCCACAGGTCCCTGCACGGTTATAAAACATCCTGGTATATCAGGTCCACAGGTCCCTGCACGGTTATAAAACATCCTGGTATATCAGGTCCACAGGTCCCTGCACGGGTATAAAACATCCTGGTATATCAGGTCCACAGGTCCCTGCACGGGTATAAAACATCCTGGTATATCAGGTCCACAGGTCCCTGCACGGGTATAAAACATCCTGGTATATCAGGTCCACAGGTCATCCTGGTATATGCACAGGTCCCTGCACGGGTATAAAACATCCTGGTATATCAGGTCCACAGGTCCCTGCACGGGTATAAAACATCCTGGTATATCAGGTCCACAGGTCCCTGCACGGGTATAAAACATCCTGGTATATCAGGTCAGGTCCACAGGTCCCTGCACGGGTATAAAACATCCTGGTATATCAGGTCCACAGGTCCCTGCACGGGTATAAAACATCCTGGTATATCAGGTCCACAGGTCCCTGCACGGGTATAAAACATCCTGGTATATCAGGTCCACAGGTCCCTGCACGGGAATAAAACATCCTGGTATATCAGGTCCACAGGTCCCTGCACGGGTATAAAACATCCTGGTATATCAGGTCCACAGGTCCCTGCACGGGTATAAAACATCCTGCACGGGGATAAAACATCCTGGTATATCAGGTCCACAGGTCCCTGCACGGGGATAAAACATCCTGGTATATCAGGTCCACAGGTCCCTGCACGGGGATAAAACATCCTGGTATATCAGGTCCACAGGTCCCTGCACGGGGATAAAACATCCTGGTATATCAGGTCCACAGGTCCCTGCACGGGTATAAAACATCCTTGTATATCAGGTCCACAGGTCCCTGCACGGGTATAAAACATCCTGGTATATCAGGTCCACAGGTCCCTGCACGGGTATAAAACATCCTGGTATATCAGGTCCACAGGTCCCTGCACGGGTATAAAACATCCTTGTATATCAGGTCCACAGGTCCCTGCACGGGTATAAAACATCCTGGTATATCAGGTCCACAGGTCCCTGCACGGGTATAAAACATCCTGGTATATCAGGTCCACAGGTCCCTGCACGGGTATAAAACATCCTGGTATATCAGGTCCACAGGTCCCTGCACGGGTATAAAACATCCTGGTATATCAGGTCCACAGGTCCCTGCACGGGTATAAAACATCCTGGTATATCAGGTCCACAGGTCCCTGCACGGGTATAAAACATCCTGGTATATCAGGTCCACAGGTCCCTGCACGGGTATAAAACATCCTGGTATATCAGGTCCACAGGTCCCTGCACGGGTATAAAACATCCTGGTATATCAGGTCCACAGGTCCCTGCACGGGTATAAAACATCCTGGTATATCAGGTCCACAGGTCCCTGCACGGTTATAAAACATCCTGGTATATCAGGTCCACAGGTCCCTGCACGGGTATAAAACATCCTGGTATATCAGGTCCACAGGTCCCTGCACGGTTATAAAACATCCTGGTATATCAGGTCCACAGGTCCCTGCACGGGTATAAAACATCCTGGTATATCAGGTCCACAGGTCCCTGCACGGGTATAAAACATCCTGGTATATCAGGTCCACAGGTCCCTGCACGGTTATAAAACATCCTGGTATATCAGGTCCACAGGTCCCTGCACGGGGATAAAACATCCTGGTATATCAGGTCCACAGGTCCCTGCACGGGTATAAAACATCCTGGTATATCAGGTCCACAGGTCCCTGCACGGGTATAAAACATCCTGGTATATCAGGTCCACAGGTCCCTGCACGGGTATAAAACATCCTGGTATATCGAGTCTCCTTCCATTTACCTATTTCTTTAGTTTTTTAAATTATTATTAGGGATGGGACGATACTAATTTTTTTTGTCGATACCGATACTCGGTTGTAGGCCGACACCGATACTCAGTTGTAGGCCGACACCGATACTCAGTTGTAGGCCGACACCGATACTCAGTTGTAGGCCGACATCGATACTCAGTTGTAGGCCGACACCGATACTCAGTTGTAGGCCGACATCGATACTCAGTTGTAGGCCGACACCGATACTCAGTTGTAGGCCGACACCGATACTCAGTTGTAGGCCGACACCGATACTCAATTGTCGGCCGACACCGATACTCAGTTGTAGGCCGACACCGATACTCGGTTGTAGGCCGACATCGATACTCAGTTGTAGGCCGACACCGATACTCAGTTGTAGGCCGACATCGATACTCAGTTGTAGGCCGACACCGATACTCAGTTGTAGGCCGACACCGATACTCAGTTGTAGGCCGACATCGATACTCAGTTGTAGGCCGACACCGATACTCAGTTGTAGGCCGACACCGATACTCAGTTGTAGGCCGACATCGATACTCAGTTGTAGGCCGACATCGATACTCAGTTGTAGGCCGACACCGATACTCAGTTGTAGGCCGACATCGATACTCAGTTGTAGGCCGACACCGATACTCAGTTGTAGGCCGACACCGATACTCAGTTGTAGGCCGACACCGATACTCTGGCACACCCGTCATTACAATAATGACTTTGATATGAGAATATTGAAATTAGGTTATTATGAATTATAATGAGAGAAGCATGAGTGGTGAGAAATACTGTGTCCTAGACGCTGTCATGGTCGACTAATACTACTACTACCACCACTACTAGCAAGACCAGCAGTAGTAGTAGTAGCAGGACCACCAACAATAGTAGCCGCAGCAAGAGCATTAGCAGTCGTAGTAGCAAGAGTAACAACAGTAGTAGTAGTAGTAGCAGCAGTAGTTTAGCAGTAGTAGTGGTAGTATCAGCAGTAGTAGCAGCAGCAGCAGTAGTAGTAGTAGTAGTAGTAGTAGTAGCAGCAGCAACAGTAGCTTCAGCAACAACAGCAGCAGCAGTAACAGTCGAGAGTGTCAGCCAGATACATAGGCAAAGTTTACCTCATACAGTGTACGCGGCAAGCAATCTTTATCTGCCATTGACTAACAAGAGTTGTGTCATTCTTGACTAGATGCGTCATACAAGGCTGTCCAGGGTCTTAATGAGTCGTAGTCTCATACGAGGAAAGAAACTCTTTGGGATTGAAACTAGATATTTCTTGCTATATATTCCTTCCATATTTTCTTTTTACTTACCTGTGAGTTATGTCATCTTTTAAAACTATATTAATGGTTCATAGCAGATACAGCTAAGCCACGACTCGGCCTCCGCTTGCGGCTAACTTGTTTATTCACCGCGCTCGCACTGTTGTGGATATTGAGCAAAGGAGTCGCATGCGGCTGGCAAGCCATGGCTTATGGCTTGCCACCGTCTAACTGCTACCACAAGCACACATGTACATAATATACATATAAAGAAGAAGAAAAAGGCACAATAGTGAAACGTCGTGGTAAGCTTCTCTCTATGTGCGGGTTATTTGTGTATTGTAGTAATGTGCTCGTAATAATAATCATACTGGCCATGAGTAGAAAACTAGAGGGAACACTTGTTGGAAGTGCTACTGAGATATAAGGTTGATTCTTGCATGATAGTCTGTGAGCCGCAGTGCACTCTGATGTTGAGTTAGAAGGGCAAAACATTCTGTTGAAGGAAATTCTATTACTGCTACAACGCTTCACTCAAAGCTGGACTTCATCAAATATGCATAAACACATACACAGCTTTATAAGGCAAACGAGCACACTGACGTCAAGCTTGAGAGATATTACAAGAGAGGTCAAAGGTGGGGCAAATGGTAATGTCCAGGGGTTACGTAAAAGGTGAGGTTAGTGAGTTGGAGGAGGTAAGGTCAAGGAAGTGAGGTTAGGGAAGTAAGGTAAGGAGGAGGAGTCAGGTATGGGTAGCATTTTAACTATAGCAATCTTGGACGGTGCGAGTGATGGGTTGATTCAGTATGTGCATTACATTGTTGTGCTCACTGGTCTCAGTAAGATGAACGGTGACCTCCTCCTCCAGGATGCTGAGTTTGCTTGTATCCTCTTGCTCCACTGCCTCACACTTCTTGACTTGGGAGTGTAGCTTGAGGTGAACGATGCACGTGGTATTGGCATCACATTATGCACGAGTATTTTTGTTTAGGGGAGTCCTAGGATCACTGCAGGTCTCCCAACGATGACATTGCTGCATCCCCCACATGAAGTAGCGGAGATGAGAGTTGCTGGGAACTTCACCACACTCGCCCAGATGATCAAGAATAAAAAGAAAACTCGCTAGTTTGGATGTCACCTGTCTCCTCACTCAAGTTCACATTGAGCAAGGTGTTTCCTCTCTACGGAATTGCGTTTTTTTATGACCTGCCTCTTCCCTTCCTAAAGAGAACTTCATGGACTTGTTGAGTCTTGCGTCAAGATAAACTTCTTTTCTTTTTGGCGATGACATCTACAAAGAGAAGTATGGCATGGCAGTGGGGGGTCACTCTTCAGTTCTATTTACCTCGAACACCTGGAGAAAGACCGGTTCGGTATCATTATTCCACACAACGTTACATGCCTGAGGTATGTGCATGATGTTCTGGAAAGCGTCCCTTGACGATATCTGTGCCATGGAACCTTCAATATACTTCTCTCTTGAGGAGACTAAAAGACTTCTCTTTATCCTTTCTCGACATCCTCTCATTAGGGAAGGTAACACACTAAAACAGAGGGTTTATCGGAAGCCCACCAATAAAATTATTTAATTCCTTTCTTTTCCCACAATGAGCTGGAGACCAAGGGTGACGTCGTAGGTTTCTTCCTGCACGTTCGGATGTTGTAGTGACGAATTCTTCGCTGATAAGAAATTTCTCTAGAACGCTTTTGCCGCCTCAAGTCATCCACGGCTGCTTGAGAAAAGCCCTCCTGTCTCGCATCACTCCTAGTGAGTTCCAGCATCGACCGTCGTCTCGTTCTCCCTCACAGTACAGGTAACCGCATCCATCACCCTCAATTTTTCGCAAGGCCAGCGTGGACAGGGCTGTAGTTATTGCTAAAACCGCAACAGAGCTCACTAAACCTCAGAGCCAAAAACACCATTACTGCAAGGTTTATTTTAGGGAGACAGGATGTGATCTTCAGACATCTCAAGGAACACGAATACTGGTGTAGGATGAATGATGTCAAGAACTCCTGCGTCGTCCACCGCAGACAACACTCTCATCTTATGAAATGGGAAGCAGTGCAGTAACTGTTTCAAGAGGACAGGACTAAACTGAGCATCCTGGAGGTGGCCACCATTATTGAGATCAGTGAGCAGAACAGTGGAATGTACATGCTGGCTGGACCCATCACACATCGTTGTTTATCACTGGTATACAATACCGACAGATGATGACTTACACATATGCAACATTTGAGTATCTTTATATCTCACCAACCATTGGCTTTATCAATACAATACATGGGACTGAGGGACTGATTACCTCATCTTCCACTATTTATTATATATATTTCTATTATGTCCATGTACTGATAAAGCCACTGGACGGCAAAACGTCTACAAGTAAAGATACCCAGATGTTGCACATGTTTCACTCATCACACATCATCCGCGACTGCAGTATTTAAAACTTTACCCATCCCTGGCTCCTGTCCTTAACTCTTACCTAACCCCTGGATATTTCCGTTTACCCCACCTTTGACCTCTCCTGTGACGTCTCTCAAGCTTGACCTCAGGATGCTCGTTCACCTTACAAAGCTGTGAAGCTTTTTTATGTATAGCTGATAAAGTTCAGCCCCGGATCCCCTCAAGGAAGGTTCCTTGATGTTGGTGAGGGGCTCTTGATTTAGGGAATTGGATCTGTGCTCCAGTTACCCGAATTAAGCCTGAATGCCTTCCACATCCCCCCCCAGGCGCTGTATAATCCTCCGGGTTTAGCGCTTCCCCCTTGATTATAATAATAATCAGCCCCGGATCACACGCCGAATCAAACAAATATTTCCTCTACAACTTAATGGTGTTTCCTCCACCTGTCAACTTACACTACATGTACCATCATGTCAGTCTAGTCTTAACCGTGTAGAAGACGTGAAATCTTACTTCTACTACTACTAATAATAATATATAATAATATCTTTATTTCTACAAGTACATGTACAAGGTACACAGGTCTAGCTGACATCACTGACATACTACTATATAGAAAGCCGCTTGTTATGTAGAGCATTTCGGGCAAATTAGATAAGTTTTGTCCCAGGATGCGACCCACACTAGTCGACTAACACCCAGGTACCCATTTTACTGATGGAGCATTCCCTCGCCGGGAATCGAACCCGGACCCTCACCGTGTGAAGCGAGAGCTTTAGCCACCAGGCCATGTGGCAGTATCACTAAAACTGGCACTGCATGAAACAGAATGTGTGACGACATGCAGTGAAGGGGTCTGAGAGCTAGAGCTTAACACGCATCCTCGTATAGATAATTACAGCGTGTCTGAGATACACGTAGTGTGATAGAGCAGTGTGACACAGCACAGTGACTGGGCACAGAGAGGTGGTAAAGTCGAAAGGAAAATTTCCAGTGAAATCACTTCACACTGATTAAAACTATGTTAAACCTGTTTTACAGTGCTTGTTGAATCTAAACCTTCCTATAGGGATTCTAACTCTTTTATATGTTACCTTCCATAACATATTGTATATCTACGAACATTGTACTGATAGATTGTGCTCAAGGACGGTTCCTTGTAACATTGTACTGGTAGATTATTGTGCTCAAGGACGGTTCCTTGTAACATTGTACTGGTAGATTGTGCTCAAGGACGGTTCCTTGTAACATTGTACTGGTAGATTATTGTGCTCAAGGACGGTTCCTTGTAACATTGTACTGGTAGATTGTGCTCAAGGACGGTTCCTTGTAACATTGTACTGGTAGATTGTGCTCAAGGAAGGCTCCTGGAGGCTAGAGAGGGACTCTTGATCACAGAGACTCATCCTGACCTTCCAGGGACCAAACATGATGGCCACCAATTCCCCAGGTCCTGTATGAACCCTGTAGGTTTAGTTCTTCCCATGAGTGCGACTGATAAACCACTGACATAAATTAAGACCGTAGTGAGTGTTCCGCCGAGATAACATAAACCATCCTGATAGCATTACTGTTCCATTATGATAACATATTCCATCATAACATACCATCATGATAGCATTATTGTATTATCATAACATTACTGTACCATCATGATAACATTGCTGTACCATCACGATAATGTACCATCATGATAACATTACTGTACCATCACGATAATATACCTTCATGATAACATTACTGTACCATCATGATAACATTGCTGTACCATCACGATAATGTACCCGTAATGTGGCCCGGTGGTCTGGTGGCTAAAGCTCCCGCTTCACACACGGAGGGCCCGGGTTCGATTCCCGGCGGGTGGAAACATTTCGACACGTTTCCTTACACCTGTTGTCCTGTTCACCTAGCAGCAAATAGGTACCTGGGTGTTAGTCGATTGGTGTGGGTCGCATCCTGGGGGACAAGATTAAGGACCCCAATGGAAATAAGTTAGACAGTCCTCGATGACGCACTGACTTTCTTGGGTTATCCTGGGTGGCTAACCCTCCGGGGTTAAAAATCCGAACGAAATCTTATCTTATCTTATCTCTTAACATTACTGTACCATCATGATAGCATTGCTGTACCATCACGATAATGTACCTTCATGATAACATTACTGTACCATCATGATAACATTGCTGTACCATCACGATAATGTACCTTCATGATAACATTACTGTACCATCATGATAACATTGCTGTACCATCACGATAATGTACCTTCATGATAACATTACTGTACCATCATGATAGCATTGCTGTACCATCACGATAATGTACCTTCATGATAACATTACTGTACCATCATGATAACATTGCTGTACCATCACGATAATGTACCTTCATGATAACATTACTGTACCATCATGATAACATTGCTGTACCATCACGATAATGTACCTTCATGATAACATTACTGTACCATCATGATAACATTGCTGTACCATCACGATAATGTACCTTCATGATAACATTACTGTACCATCACGATAATATACCTTCATGATAACATTACTGTACCATCATGATAACATTGCTGTACCATCACGATAATGTACCTTCATGATAACGTTACTGTACCATCATAATAATATACCTTCATGATTACATTGTTGTACCATCATGATAACATGTCATTAATACAACCCTGGTTGTTAACGTTAGTCACACTGCTGACATGTACACTGCTGACATGTACACTGCTGACATGTACACTGCTCACATGTACACTGCTGACATGTACACTGCTCACATGTACACTGCTGACATGTACACTGCTCACATGTACACTGCTCACATGTACACTGCTGGTTCAATATTACTCATGTTGATAAGTGAGGTAGTTTAGCCTAGCTGGAGGAAGACAGCAGGAGACAGCAGCCAGCACTGGGAAGCACTTCCGCACTTTCTTTCGAAACCCGGGTTGATGTCACATCTGGTTCAACTGCTTTTTTTTTTAACCAATGGTAATTTTTCTTCTTCCTCCTTAATTATCTTAATAAAATTCCTTTCATTCGCCTTTTTTTGTAAATTCGTTTGTGACTCACTGAAATAAGTTCTGAAAATACTTTTTTTGAAGCACTATATACTATATATTTTTTTAAGTTTAGCAGTTCTATTTGTAAATAGTTTGCAAGGGTTGAACTTCAGCTCCTGGGCCTCTTAGGATTTTTTTTTATTTGGGCCGTGTCGTACCTACTCTTGAATCCATATATGGAGTCTGCCTCCAGTACCTATCTTAATTTGTTCCTTCAGCCTGAGGATTATTTTGAAATGTAACTTTGTGGTACATGGGAGTTTGTTGTTCTCTTACTGTGGTCCCTCCCACTTTAAATATTCTCTTCTTTTCTCTCACGTTAAACATTATGTATTACTGTCTCAAGTTAAACACTGTACCTTGATGTCTCACGTTAAACACTATCTTGATGTTTCTCCCACGTTAAACACTATATATTGATGTTTCTCCCACGTTAAACAGTATATATTGATGTTTCTCCCACGTTAAACGCTGTGCTGTCATCCAACACAGTCTTGAGTTAAACATTATTAATAAAGGATTGTAACCAATCAGAGTAAGGATGTTCGAACCAGTGACCTGGCAGTCCTGCTATCCCTACTAGCCCAGCTAGTATTCCTAGAACAGGCTCGAATCCTGTCACTCTGAACTCTGTACCTATAATCTTGATATCTTGTACGCCTGAACTCTGTATCTATAATCTTGATATCTTGTACGCCGTGGTCATGTCTCCTCGGAGTTTAAGTCATCTCTCTCTCGCGCTAAGTTGGCGAGAGGCTGTCAGCTTTCACAAGCTTAGTTACGTGGTCGGCAAGGTCTGAATGCTGTTGATGCCGACTTTAATAATCGACCTTATGTAAGGGGTGTATAGAGGCGGGAATGACTGCCCGTTGCACGTTTGTGAAGGCAGTGCTTGCTATCGTTGTGGGCTTTAATAATCGACCTTATGACAAATTATTGTCTTAACCGTTGCTTAGTATGTCTGTTACCTTATTTTCATTAATAATAATAATAATAATAATATTTATTTCTACAAGTACATGATACAACTTATACAGGTCTAGTTGACTACTATATTAGGTCAGTTTTCTCCCCAGGATGCGACCCACACCGTCGACTAACATCCAGGTACCTATTTTATTGATAGGTGAACAGAGACAGCAGGTATCTTAAGGAAACACGTCCTAATGTTTCCACTCGTACCGGGGATCGAATCACTGACCGCATTGTGTGAGCTGAGTGCGCTACCAACCTAGATACGGGACGATACTCCTAGTAAGTTATTAGTGAGGTGTTGTTGTTGGGGCTTATAGGGCTACTGACAGCGTACGTTGTATCGAGCCCTTAATTAGTGATTCATTGTTGCAGTAAACAGTACGTGGCAACTGTATGACCTGTGAGGGTGGCTTGCCTTAGTAAAAAGTGAGGTCACTTGTTGCTTCACCTGTGTGGGGTTGGTGGAGTGGCGGTGGTGGGGATGGTGTGGTGGGGGATGTGAGGGGAGGTAAGGGTGAGTGGGATGTTGAGGTGTAGAATGTTGCTGCTACAATATTGTATGTTATAGTAACATTTATTATTATTATTATTATTATTATTATTATTATTATTATTATTATTTATCATCATAACTAAGCGCTAAACCCACTACACACTGAGAATAAGAGCTAAATAACACACACACACACTATCATGCTCACAGAAGCCTGTTGGATGTCCAAGCCCCTAGCACTCAAAACTTTCTTTACCCCGTCCCTCCAACCTGCGCTAGAACGATCCCTACCTCGCCTTCCTCCACCCCAGATTTATGCACCCTCTCAGTCATACTATTTTTCTTCAGTTTGTCTAAATGTCCAAACCACCTTAACAACCCCTCCTCAGACCTCTGATTACCAAGCAACGCCAACTGACTTTAGGCGCATATAAAACACATAGAACTTTAATTAACAATGTTTCGATCAGGCAGTATTCATTATCTAGTTTCATGTCTGAGCGAATCTTGCACACCCCTTCTGTGTATATTTCCATCTTGTCAGTATTAAATTGATGTCAGTAAAGAGGTACTTTGTACCTCTGTTCTGACATTAATTTAGACCCGCGCATGGTAGGTTGGGAAGACCTCAGTTACAGTATACTGTATGATGCTGAATACTGCATAATGTAGTACGTATACTGCAGCTTAGTCTTGCCCAACATGTCGTGCCTTCATACACTGACATAATCTCCATCAGTGTATGAAGGGCACGTTAGGTCACCAATATAACATTCCACACCACCTGACCTCTCGGAAATGTCTGTCAGATCACTATTACTCTTTCTCTGTAAAAACTTAATGTGATATGTCATGATATCTTAATGAAAATAAGATACCAGATACGTGAACTGTAGATATAAATCCAGATGTACTCCTGTAAACCCCTTTGGGGCCAATTGCGTATCCGTATGCTTTTCCACTACCCTCCACAAAATGGATATGGGGTGTACAGTAAACTAGCCACTACCCTCCACAGAATGGATATGGGCTGCACAGTAAACTAACCACTTCGGTGGCAAAATTTAAAAAATGTAATCCCTCTATCCAGTGGTGTGATACACAGTTTATTTCCAGTGGTGTTGAGTATCGCTATACACTGATGCACTGAATCACCATATTGTCATACCAACCCTTTTCTATATCCCTTCTATGTCCTTTTCTATATTTTTAAATTTGAGATAATTCAACTTAAACACTGTGCACCACGATGGTTAGGATTGGGTTAGGTAAGATATGTCGGGAAACAAGACAAAGGTTTCCTGAGGCGGGTATTTGTCACATGACCCGCCGCTGGAGCTTCTGGTCATCAAACCGAGACCTTCCGCTGGCTTATCCGCCCACCCCTTTAAAAATCATGATTATGATTTATAAACATTTTTGACATCGACACGCTGGTTCACAGTAATATATGTGTAGGGAGGGGTAGTGGTGGGGTTGCAGAGGGGTGGAATGGTGGGGGTGTAGAGGGGTGTGGCGTGAGAGAAGTGTTGGGGGTGTTGGAAGTGGAGGTAGGGGGGAGTATGCATGGAGGGTGTGGAGGGGTGAATGTTGTGCTTGAAGGTGTGTTGAGGAAGATTTGGAGGAGACAGAGAGAGAGAGAGAGAGAGAGAGAGAGAGAGAGAGAGGAGGGAGGACTCCGGAGATAGTAATTATACATATTTATCTAAATTACGGGTTGTAAACACTCACGTGTGCGAACCTTGACCTGCGTGTGTGCGTGTATGTTTGTGCTTGCGTGTTTGTGCGTGCGTATGTGTGTGTACGTGCGTGTGTGCGTGTGCCGTGCGTGTGCGCCTGCGTACGTATAAGCACTGATACGCATGATCGCCCTCTGACAGTGTAACCACTAGAGAAATACCATCAGTGCAACAGGCAGTGCCGAGGCCACAGTGCCGAGGCCACAGTGCTGAGCTCACAGTGCCGAGGTCACAGTAGCGAGGTCACAGCGGTCATACACAGTATCATACACATGCATCACACTACAATACCAATGACTGACGTATAACACACACACACACACACACACACTCTCACACACACACTCTCTCTCACACACACACACACACATACATATACACACACACACACCACACACACACACCACACACACACACACACACACACACACACACACACACACACACACACACACACACACCACACACACACACCACACACACACCACACACACACACACCACACACACACACACACCACACACACCACACACACCACACACACACACACCACACACACACACACACACACACACACACACACACACACACACACACACACACACACACACACACACACACACACACACCCACCCTCCACCACTTGACACAAACACTTGACACAAACACGTACCCCCCCTCCCCTAACCACCTCTCCCCCTTCCCTAACCACCTCACCTTAGCCACCTACCCCTCCCCCAACCACCTAACCCCTCCCCAAACCGTCACCCCCCAACTACCTCCCACCCTCCAATAACCATCCTCCCCCTCCCCCATAACCATCCATCCCCTCTCTCCCTCAAACCATCTAACCCCCTCCCCCAACTATCTCTACCCCTCCAATAACCATCCTCCCCCTCCCCCACAACCATCCATCCCCTCTCCTCCTAACCATCTATTCCCCTCCCCCTAACCACCCGTCCCCCCTTCTGTGGAGCAACGGGGGAACCTAGAACCAGGATGAGGACAAGGGGCTCCAAGGACGAATCTGGGAGGGAGAAATGGGAGGTAGAGCTCAAAAAAAGGGAGGAAGACTGGGGAAGGAGACTAGATGAGCTGGAAAGGAAGATGGAAGAGAGGTTAGCAGCAGAATGCAGAAGGTGGAAGCAACAGGCCACAGCAGCAGAAATCAAGATAGAGAGATTAGAAGAGGAGCTGAGACATCTGAAACAGCACAGAGACAAAGATATTACAGAAGTAGTATCGGCAATGGGTACATCAAACACAGACAACAGGTCTGAAGGAAGCATGGAAACTAAACTGTATGCAGAGGTCCTGTCAAACCCACATGGGGCCAAAACAAAGACAGGGAGCACACTAGGACAGAACGAGAGGTTGGAAGACATTGAAGGAACTAGGACATGTGCAAGGACCTTACCAGATACCTGTGGGGGCCAGGAACAGGTGAGCAGGAAGGACAAACCAAGAACCATAGGGGCCATAACTAGGGAAGGGACTGAAGGAAGGAACACTCCATGGGAAGGAACTAAAACACATCAGAGGATGCAATGGGAGTCACAGTGGGAGGTGGAAAGGGAGAGATCCATGTTTGTCTATGGGCTAGACAAAGCTAAAGGGGAAACTTATGATGAAAGAAAGCAAGAGAAAAAAGCAATTGAAGATATCATGAAGGTGATAGGCGAGGGGGACATGACCCAGGTGGCAAATTTTCAGAGAATCGGGTGGTTCACAAAGAAAAGGAATCAGCCTCTCAAAGTAATTTTCAAGGCAGAATCAACCCGAACCATGATCCTGCAGGAGAAAGAACGGCTGAGAGGCAAGCAGGAGTTCTGGAGTGTGTACCTCGATCGAGACAGAACACAGGACGAAAGGAAGACAATGAAAGAGAGAGTTCAAAAACGAAAGGAGAAATGGGAGGAAATGAAAAAGGAGAGCAGAATAACCCAGGATCAAATGGAAGGACAAGCGCACCCCCCAGAAACACCTGCAGAAGGACTCCAGCCACGACACCCCCAAGGCAACTGAACAATCCAAACCAACCATCACACACCAATCCCTCTGTTTCCACCCCCCGCACCACAGTTACAGTATTAGAACAGAAGTTGAAGGTTTGGTACACAAATGCAGATGGATTAACGAATAAACATGAGGAATGGCAAGAAAGAATCAATGAGAAGTCCCCAGACATCATAGCAGTTACAGAAACAAAACTCACGGAGACAATAACAGATGCAATCTTCCCACCAGGATACCAGATCATGAGGAAAGATAGAAGGGGCAGGGGGGAGGTGGGGTTGCTCTGCTCGTAAAAAAACAGATGGAAATTCGAGAAAATGGAAGGCATAGATGAGACGGGAGAAAGAGACTACATAGCAGGTACACTTCAGTCTGGGGAACACAAAATGGTCATTGCAGTGATGTATAATCCACCACAGAACTGCAGGAGGCCAAGAGAGGAATATGAAGAGAGCAACAGCAATGGTGGACACACTTGCTGAGGTGGCAAGAAGAGCTCACTCCAGCAGAGCAAAGTTGCTGGTTATGGGGGATTTCAACCACAGGGAGATTGACTGGGAAAACCTGGAGCCACATGGGGTCCCGAAACATGGAGAGCCAGGATGTTGGACGTGGTGCTGGAAAACCTCATGCACCAACATGTTAAGGACACTACCAGAGTGAGAGGGGAGGATGAACCAGCAAGATTGGACCTTGTGTTCACCCTGGGCAGCTCAGACATTGAGGACATCAAGTATGAGAGTCCCCTAGGAGCTAGCGACCACGTGGTTCTGTGCTTTGAATACATAGTAGAGCTGCAAGTGGAGAGAATAACAGGAGTTGAATGGGAAAAGCCTGACTATAAAAGAGGGGACTACATAGGGTTGAAGAACTTCCTGCGGGAGGTCCAGTGGGACAGAGAACTGGCAGGAAAGCCAGTAAATGAAATGATGGAATATGTAACAACAAAATGCAAGGAGGCAGTGGAAAGGTTTATTCCCAAGGGCAACAGTAACAACGGGAAGACCAGAACGAGCCCCTGGTTTACCCGACGGTGTAAGGAGGCAAAAACAAAGTGCAATAGAGAATGGAAAAAGTACAGAAGGCAGAGAACACATGAAAATAGGGAGATCAGTCGCAGAGCCAGGAATGAGTACACACAGGTAAGGAGGGAGGCCCAGCTACAGTATGAAAATGACATAGCATCGAGAATCAAGACTGACCCGAAACTGTTGTATAGCCACATCAGGAGGAAGACAACAGTCAAAGACCAGGTGATCAGATTAAGGACAGAAGGTGGAGAACTCACAAGAAATGATCAGGAGGTATGTGAGGAGCTGAACAGGAGATTTAAGGAAGTTTTTACAGTAGAGATAGGAAGGGCTGTGGGAAGACAGCACAGAAGGGAGCATCAAGAGGGAATATACCAACAAGTGTTGGATGACATACAAACAACTGAGGAGGAGGTGAAGAAGCTCTTAAGTGACCTTGACACCTCAAAGGCGATGGGACCGGACAACATCTCCCCGTGGGTCCTTAGAGAAGGAGCAGAGATGCTGTGCGTGCCTCTAACCACAATCTTCAACACATCCCTTGAAACTGGGCAACTACCTGAGAAATGGAAGACAGCTAATGTAGTCCCCATATTTAAGAAAGGAAACAGAAACGAGGCACTAAACTACAGACCTGTCTCTCTGACATGTATTGTGTGCAAAGTCATGGAGATTATCAGGAGGAGAGTGGTCGAACACCTGGAAAGGAACAAGATTATAAATGAAAACCAGCATGGGTTCAGTTGTTTAATATGTTTATTATGCACCCCATACCCATCCTGTGGGCGGTAGTCAAAAGATTACAGAGGTACATAATGGGTCCAGGGACTGGGCCTCAAAGTTTTGATAGCTGAGCAAGCCACAGAGGCAATGAACTCACAATTTACAAAGGTAATGAACTCACAATTTACAAAGGTAATGAACTCCAGGTAGGTCTAGTCACAATCATTACAAGTTACAAAGGTATTTACAGATTACAGAGGTACACAATGGGTCCAGGGACCGGGGTCCAAAGTTTTGATGGCTGAACTAGGTACAAGGTAATGAACTCACAAGTTACAAAGGTAATGAACTCACAAGTTACAAAGGTAATGAATACTGTAAGAATGGTTACTTACGTTTATACATGGCTGCAATCATGAACAAATTTTAGAGTAATGAGCAATTCACACTTCCACACCCGGTCACAACTGTAGTGAGTTATTGGTGCAAATGTTGATTGCTGAGTCTCTCTCTCTCTCTCACACACACACACACACACACACACACATACAAATTCATACACACACACACATAAACACACACACACACACACACACACAAACTCATACACGCACACACACTCATACTCACACACACTCATACACACACTCACACTCATACACACACACACTCATACTCACACACACACACACACACACACACACACACACACACACACACACACACACACACACACACACATGCACACATGTGGTAATGCTTTATTTACAGCTAGCAAAGTCAGGGTATTTCTCCAGAATGGTCTGTAATATACCACTGTGGATAAAATACTTAGCCATTTCTTGAACACTTCTGAGTGAGTTGTTTCTAAATTCATTAATTTTATCGCACTCCAGTACATAATGACGCAGGGTGTGACAATAATCCATCTGGCAAAGTTTACATTTCGTTTGGTCTACATCTGGTGGTGGTGATTTAACCTGCCAAAGATACTTGTAACCCAGCCGGAGCCGGGCGGTAGTGACATCCAAGAGTCTGCTTATTTTGTTGGATGCACCATAGACATGTGGCTCCTCCTGCATGATAGAATGATGATAGATGGACTCACTGGTGTCAATCTCCCTGAGCCTTAAGTCCATAAAATTCAGCTGAAGTTCTTTTCGTATTATTGTTCTCAAACTACTACCTGACAAGCCAAGATTGTAATCTACTCCCTCTTTGAAAGCATACAGCTTAGCCAATTTATCAGTTCTATCATGCATCTGAAGACCAATGTGAGATGGAATCCACAGCATGTGCACTCTGACTCCACTGTCCACAATCCTACCATACCTGTGTCTGGCTTCTGACACAAGCATGCCACAATTTATGCTTAATGAGTTGAGAGCATTTATGGATGACAGAGAATCAGTTACAATTAAACTGTCAATCTTTGATACATAGATGCATTTCAGTGCAAGGAGTATGGCAAACAGTTCTGTCTGAAGGGTAGAGGCCCAATTATTGATGCGTGCTCCAATTTCTTTAAGAGAGCCATCACTCTGTACGACAACAGCAGCACTACCAGCTGCACCAGTGGATTGGTGAACAGAACCATCAACGTAAATAATTTGCGAGAGTGTGTGCTGTGTGACTAAGTTATCAATACAGCTTAAGGCCTCATGTTTGGCTTCAAGGCGAAGTTTTGGTTGTGATTTAAGAAGTAGTTTGGGGGGAAATGGAGGAATGGTAGTTTGGAATGGGGTAATATTCCATGGAGCGGAGAAGTGCCGCTGTTGCCTTACTTGACATAGATCATGTATCTGATTCATGCGGAGGTCGGTTCCAGTCTTTTCGATCCATCTGGAGGAGTGTTCACCAGTGCTGAGGAAAGTTTGGAGGGCTTCTGTGCAGGGGTTTGAATGAGCTTGCCTGAGCATATTAACCCCAATTAGGATATTTCTTTCAGTAACACGATCTCTGATGCTTGGAATATCAAGTTCTTTTTGCATATTTAAAATTTTGGCAGTACGAGGGCATCCTAGGATGATCCTCATTGCTTCGTTCTGCAGTTTTTCCAGCCCTCCAAGCTTCCAGTCAGACACAAGAGCAAGTAGTGGCGCAGCATAATCAACCAATGATCTAATATAAGCAAGATACATCATTTTCACAATTTTAACATTAGCACCATACCTGGGGTGAAGCCCTGCCACAACTCTAAGTGCTCTTAGTCGTTCTTTGTATTGGCAACAAAGTCTTGTTACAACAGGTCCAAGTAGTGGAACCTCAAAGCCTAGATACCTGTATCTGCTTACATATTCTAGAAGAGACCCATCATGCAATTGGATCTGACGAACTGTGCCTCTCTGTCGAGGAGGACGCCTATTGAGTATCTTTGTTTTATCAGTAGAGATTATCAACCCCAGGTCCTGACACGAGGCTAGTACATGATTAAGAATGTTTTGGGTGTTGGAGAATCCGGTGGTGTGAATCATTATATCATCAGCAAAACTAATCACATAATTATGGGGCTGACTAGGCATAGCATTAAGTAATGCATTAATTAGAATATTGAACAGTGTGGGACTGAGCACACCTCCCTGTGGGGTTCCTAATTCAAAGTCTTTAGTTACACTTCTATGTCCCTGGAACAACACAGACGATTTTCTGTTGGACAGGTAGCCTTTAATCCAGCGGAGAAGCCATCCTCCAACATCCATTCTGGCAAGTTCACTAATTATTACATGTCGGTTGGCTACATCGAAAGCGGATTTAAGGTCAAGGAAGGTAGTGTAGGAACTGTCAGTGTGCAGGGTGAGAAAGGTGGCTATGCAATGATGCACGCTCCTTCCATGCATGAAACCATGTAACCGGGGAGACAAAAATTGTTTGATTCTGTACATGAGACGATTAAGAATCATTCTCTCAAATGTTTTACACAAGCAGCTAGTAAGAGATATTGGGCGAAATGCATTTTGTTGATTGGGCTTAGGAATTGGAATGATGAGGCTGTTGGTCCAAGATTGAGGGAGCTCCCCAGTTACATAGCTCATGTTATATAATTCAAGTAATGGATTACCTGGTACTCGACACAGCAATCTGAGTATGTTGTAAGTAATACCATCCTCACCAGGCGACGTGGAGTTGCCCTTAGTTAGCGCTGCATCAAGTTCATAATTAGTGAAAGGAATGTTGCAATCATCTGCCTTACTGAGCATAAAGCAAACAAGTCTCTCCCTTGCATCATATTTATCATTTAATTTTGCCTGTGTGGTACTGGGAAGATTGTCATAGCTAGATGTAGCAGCCCAAGCACTGACTAACTCATTCGCCCTATGCAAGGGATGAGGGTGCGCGATCTGCCCAGTTCGTTTACCCTTAATTCTATTTATGTCCCTCCATGCCCGGCTAAGTGGGGTGTGAGCATTAAGACCGTTGACAAATTTTTCCCAGTCGGTTTGCCGCAGCTCTGTCATACGCTCTCTGGCAGCAGCAAGGGCAGTTTGGAAGAGCCTCAGCATTCCAGGGGTACGATGTTTTCTATAGGCTAGGCCTAGTCTGCGAGCAGTACGTTTCAGTGTACGAAGTTTAGAATCATTGTAATAAGTATGGTTTTTGAAGGAGGTATGATTATTACGGAAGTTTGTTGGGTTTAGAGTACCAAGAGGTTGCAGTGGCGGCTCTAAGTAGTTCTGAATACTGCTCACAAGATCATTGTTAAAGGTCTCTACAGAGGAACACTCATAGGAATTATACCAGTCAGTCACATGTGCAACAAAGTCATCATGCTGATCTGTGGGAACATTAAAACGTTTCCGTTTGAATATCCCACCAGGAAGGATAGTATTACCAATATCTAGAGAGGTTAGCCTAGGGAAATGATCAGACGCTATATCTGTTACAATGGAAGACTCACAACTGGCAGAAGTAATGTTGAAGCCCAGGCACAGATCAAGGACGCCTCCATAGATATGTGTGGGTTCAAGGTCACCTACAATTTGGACATTATCGTGACTGTTTAAGAGTGACAACAGTTGATTGCCATTACGATTACCAAACTGTGAGTTTCCAATGCTTTTGTGTCTCGCATTGTAATCGCCAATAATAAGAGTAGGCTCAGAATGAGCACAAGTTGGGAGCTCCAAGTAATTAAATTTATCAGCAGGAGCATACAAGTTAAATATGTTGAGAGCAGAGTTCCCTATATAAATCCTAACACCGTGATATTGTAGCCCCTCTGTTTTCTTGTGTGCAAGAAGTTGATGGGGAAGTGATTTTTTAATATATAGAACACAAGAGTTAGTAGATTTGAGGTTATATGCAACAAATGATGGTAATTTAGGGGGTTGGGATTTTTCAGGGACTCTGCACTCTTGTAGACACACAACATCAATGGGTTCGGTGGTTACTTTATGATGAAGTTCAGGAAGCCTTTTTCTAAGTGATGCAATATTCCAGCTTAATATAGAAAGTTTATACGAGTTTTGATCCATTATAGTAGTCCTGGGATCATCTTGAGTTTCTCAGCATAATGAAAAAATTGTTCATATAAATAGCAGACCTTATCAATGTCAACAGTGCTACCCTTGTCCATGAGTTTTGCAAGTGCACCTCCAGTTGTAAGGCCTCGTGGGAGTCTTCGTAAACCCAGAGCATGACGCTGTTTATGTGTGAATGTATGATAGGTGACACCACCACCACTCACATTCCCTCCTCCGCTAACATTACACGCAACACTACAACTGTCATCACCAGCGCCACTACCAACATTGTGTTCATTACATTTGTCAACAGTATTGTATTCAACATTAATGTCTATGTGACTAACCTCATCACACTCTGCACCACCACTTATATTATGCTCATCACTATTACTAACATTATAGACACCACCACTCTCATCACACTCTTCACCACCACTTAAATTATGCTCATCACTATTACTAACATTATAGACACCACCGCTCTCATCACACTCTTCACCACCACTTAAATTATATTCATCACTATTACTAACATTATAGACACCATAGCCCTCATCACACTCTTCACCACCACTTATATTACGGTCATCACTATTACTAACATCCTTGACACCATAGCCTTCGTTATGATGCTCACTACAGTTATCAACACAAGTATTATATTCGTCATTACTGTGATTAAGAACACCACCACCACCTTGTTCAGCAGCCTTACACTTGCTTTCACAAATTGTGACAATCTTGTTATTGGTACACTCTACACATCTTTCCTTGTGTTGTTCAAGTTGTTGTTTCAGGAGTAACTGTTGTGTTTCCAGTATTTTTATGCGCGACATCAGGTTGTATACCACAGGAGCAAGACTTGGAACATCTGGAGACGTGAAGTCCCGGTCAGCTGAGCTATTTGGCTGACTGTCAGCTGACTCAGCTAGGCTGGTATTGACAGCCGATGTGATGGGGGTCTGTTGACGTGCTCCCCAGGTGAGGTGCTCAACCCCATTGTCTGGCATGGGTTCATGGAAGGCAAATCTTGTATCACAAACCTCCTGGAGTTTTATGACAAGGTAACAGAAGTAAGACACGAGAGAGAGGGGTGGGTAGATTGCGTTTTCCTAGACTGCAGGAAGGCCTTTGACACAGTTCCCCACAAGAGATTAGTGCAGAAGCTGGAGGATCAGGCGCATGTAAAAGGGAGGGCACTGCAATGGATAAGGGAATACCGGACAGGGAGGCAGCAACGAGTCATGGTACGTGAAGAGGTATCACAGTGGGCGCCTGTTACGAGCGGGGTCCCACAGGGGTCAGTTCTAGGACCAGTGCTATTTTTGATATATGTGAACGACATGATGGAAGGAATAGACTCTGAAGTGTCCCTGTTCGCAGATGACGTGAAGTTGATGAGAAGAATTAAATCGGACGAGGATGAGGCAGGACTGCAAAGAGAGCTGGACAGGCTGGACATGTGGTCCAGTAACTGGCTTCTCGAATTCAATCCAGCCAAATGCAAAGTCATGAAGATTGGGGAGGGGCAAAGAAGACCGCAGACAGAGTATAGGCTAGGTGGACAAAGACTACAGACCTCACTCAGGGAGAAAGACCTTGGGGTGACCATAACACCGAGAACATCACCGGAGGCACACATCAACCAAATAACCGCTGCAGCATACGGGCGCCTGGCAAACCTGAGAATAGCGTTCCGATACCTTAATAAGGAATCGTTCAAGACACTGTACACTGTGTATGTTAGGCCCATACTGGAGTATGCAGCACCAGTCTGGAACCCACACCTGGTCAAGCACGTCAGGAAGTTAGAGAAAGTACAAAGGTTTGCAACAAAGCTAGTCCCAGAGCTCAAGGGAATGTCGTACGAGGAAAGGTTAAGGGAAATCGGACTGACGACACTGGAGGACAGAAGGGTCAGGGGAGACATGATAACGACATACAAGATACTGCGGGGAATAGACAAGGTGGACAGAGATAGGATGTTCCAGAGAGGGGACACAGGGACAAGGGGTCACAACTGGAAGCTGAAGACTCAGACGAGTCACAGGGACGTTAGGAAGTATTTCTTCAGTCATAGAGTTGTCAGTAAGTGGAATAGCCTAGCAAGTGAAGTAGTGGAGGCAGGAACCATACATAGTTTTAAGAAGAGGTATGACAAAGCTCAGGAAGCAGAGAGAGGACCCAGTAGCGATCAGTGAAGAGGCGGGGCCAGGAGCTGAGTCTCGACCCCTGCAACCACAATTAGGTGAGTACACACACACACACACACACACACACACACACACACACACACACACACACGCGCGCGCGCGCGCGCAGAAACTAGTACTGTAATAAATAACAAAAAGGCACAATACCGTGACTGGAACGATACACAAATAACCCGCAAATAGAAGAGAGAGAAGCTTACGACGACGTTTCGGTCCGACTTGGACCATTTACAAAGTCACACTTTGTAAATGGTCCAAGTCGGACCGAAACGTTGTCGTAAGCTCCTCTTCTATGTACCGATTATTTGTGTAGAGTACTGCAATATTTTTCACTCTCACTCAACGGATACTTTTTTTTTACAAGGTTCTTGCACTGCAGGGGGGGGGGACTTTCCCCTATTATTTCCTCCCTTTCTCTCTTCCCCTTCCTCTAACCCCCCCTCCCCTGTGTGTGTGTGTGTGTGTGCTCACCTAGTTGTAGCTGCGGGGGTCAGGTCTCGGTTCTTGGCCCCGAGTTCCAGTTCTGAACATTCACGCAAAATCCTTTGATTTCATGGTAACTATCATACCTACTGCTACAACTGTGTATAGCTACTGCCTCCGTCCCTTCCTCATCAAGGTTGTTGAAGCAATTTCTGAGACTGGGTACCAACAAGTACAATACAGTGTACAAAACACCATTATACTATTACACTGTATTGCATTAGTACGGTGTACTGTACCAGTAGTGCACTATACTGCATATGTGGTACACTCTCTGCTGCATTTACATAACAAATATTCGCTAATGAACACAAAGAAAAAGAAAAATTAAATTGAACCAGCACTTGGGATGCATATACTGAGAGGTATATTTCTCATTGTATATACACACTGGATATTTATATATATATATATATATATATATATATATATATATATATATATATATATATATATATATATATATATATATATATATATATATATATGTGTGTATTATTTACCGAGAGGTGTGCTTCAGCATATAGTATTCAGTGAAAATTGACTTTTACCCATATTTTTTAGAGATTCAAGTATTCTTGATGAGTGGGGAACAGTTTACATGCATTGTTACTGACCCTCGTCCAGTGGTACACCCACCACCTGTCTGTGGGTGAGCCACTGAATAATAGTACCCTGGCTGGAACCGTATACAAATAACCCGCGCACTTAGGAGAGGGAAAACTTACAACAACGTTTAGTAAGTTTATTTAGGTACAGGTATACATAAATACAGCTATACAAGTTATCATACATAGTAACATATGTGTAAATTACCTAGGATAACCCCCACAAAAAGCCAGTGGCTTATTTCGATCTAACTTAGACCACTGACCTCTTAGAACCTCTCATAAGTGCTGGTTATTTGTATGCTATGCACATCTTATAATTAATGCACAGAAATATACATGATATATGAAATTAACCAACATAATTTGTTTATTGTAAACTAGGCAGTTATCCTGCGTTACTGACTCTCCAGATTAATAATCTGTACAAAGTCTTCTTTTAATGTAAAGTTTTGCTTGCAGTGTAATTTTATCTAAATAACTTTACTTTCCTTCAGTTCTCCCTGCAAATAATAACAAAAAGTTACGTTTTCTATGATGCGTAAATAAAGGAAGTCATGGTAAATTTCAGGGGTAACTCGTGCAGTGATTACTATACTTTGCCTCACGCTAGTTGACATTTGATTTCCTTCTTATTTTAAGGAATAAAGTATTTCTTAAGTTAGTGTAATTAAGTATCCTCGAAAGGGTATCTTTAAGTGCTTGAATTATTTTTTTCTTTCTCCAGTCTCTCACTGGATCTGTGCTCCAGTGCCCTGAATTCAGCCTGGATGCGTACCACCCCTTCCCCACAGACGCGGGTTTAACGCTCCCCATGATAATAATTCAACCTCTCATTTACAACGCCTCTTCCGATCTGTTCCAAATCCTCAATGCTGGTTTATTATAATGATGGAACGGTTCGTGTAGCTACTGGCATGTGTGAATGACCTCTGGTCACTGTTACGTAGCCCGTTCCTCAAATTTCATTACCGTGTGGTAACTTAATTCTTTACTAATTAGTTTAAAAAAATTCAACAATGATGTATCCTAATTAGTAAGTTTATTTAGGTACAGCTACACATAAGTACAATTATCATACATAGCTTAACATATGTGCAAATTACTTAGGAAAACCCAAAAAAGTCAGGGACTTAATTCCACTGAGGTCCTTGATGGTAGAGTTAAAACTGTGCCTGAGTGCCTTGGAATCTCACTCTCTCTCTCTCTCTCTCTCTCTCTCTGCGAGATAACTAGAGAACGCTTTTGTAGACTAGCTTTAAGCTTTCAGTGCTTGTGTTTCTTAGTGGTAGGTTTGAATTAGTTTTAGGCTGTGTTGTCATTTATAATGAAGAAATTAGCGTTTAATTTTCACCGGATAATCTCGGAATGTCTCTTATTCACACATGTCGTTATCTAAATTAAATTTGTCTAACTTAAAGAAAATAAAAGAGTACATCAAAAGACGTTAGTGGGGTACATCAAAAGACGTTAGTGGGGTACATCAAAAGACGTTAGTGGGGTACATCAAAAGACGTTAGTGGGGTACATCAAAGGACGTTAGTGGGGTACATCAAAGGACGTTAGTGGGGTACATCAAAAGACGTTAGTGGGGTACATCAAAGGACGTTAGTGGGGTACATCAAAAGACGTTAGTGGGGTACATCAAAAGACGTTAGTGGGGCACATCAAAAGACGTTAGTGGGGTACATCAAAAGACGTTAGTGGGGTACATCAAAAGACGTTAGTGGGGTACATCAAAAGACGTTAGTGGGGTACATCAAAAGACGTTAGTAGGGTACATCAAAAGACTTTAGTAGGGTACACTTCTTGAACTGTAGAGTGGTCATACCTCTGGCAAGACAGTGATGGAGTGAATGATGATGAAAGTGTTTCTTCTTTTTCGGGTCACGCTGCCTTGGTGGGAAACGACCGATGTGTTAATAAAAATAAAATAAAAAAAGAGATGAGAGTGCGTCTATAAACGCCAACAGTTAGTCACCAGTTGAGACCTGTGTGGCTGCGCATCCATACAGGGACCCTCATGCCATATACACATTTAAACGTGTACACATTCATATGTATATATAAATATACATCAGCGCACTCGTACACAAGTTTGCATACATATGCACACATACATACGCACAAACATGTATATTTATGTACAAGAATGGTATACAGTACCGACGAGATGAAAATTAAGACACGTGTTGAACGTCTGGGTATCTTTACTGTAGACGTGTCGCCATCCAGTGGCTTTATCAATACAAAATTTGTATTGATAAAGCCACTGGATGGCGAAATGTCTACAATAAAAATACCCAGATGTTGCACATGTGCCTTAATTTTCTTCATTTATATTTT
Organism: Cherax quadricarinatus; assembly: GCF_038502225.1. Lineage (NCBI taxonomy): Eukaryota > Metazoa > Arthropoda > Malacostraca > Decapoda > Parastacidae > Cherax > Cherax quadricarinatus. The sequence goes on from NC_091298.1 coordinate 57,819,155, forward strand.
TTCGAGCGGTAGAATACGATGACCACTCTCCACTATTCCTTTAGCGGCAGCGAGACAGAGCTGGGCTGATGACATACTGAAGAAGGAGGATAACTAGTAACAAGTTTAACAGATGTTTCTCCACCATCAGAACCTTCACTCTGTGTCGTACTCTCAACATTAGTAAACATTACAAGACATACTGGTATAGGGACAGTGTTGCGCTCTGTGTAGAGCTTTATCAAGTCTTGTTACATCTCTTTTTATCATAACATCTCCAATGTCTCCCGAATATATGCCTTGTTCTCGTACACTACTATTTCAGCTCAGAAATGTTTGTGTAATGTCTAGACATTGTTATTACTAGTTAAAACGGAATTTTTGTTATCATTCATTTAGTTATGATTATTAATTTATATTTTTCTTTGTTTCAGACTCTTGGATAACATCGACCAATGATGAAGGTGAGGAAGTTAGTAGGCTAGTGTGTGTGTGTGTGTGTGTGTATGTGTGTGTGTGTGTATGTGTGTGTGTGTGTGTGTGTGTGTGTGTGTGTGTGTGTGTGTGAGTGTGTGTGTGTGTGTGTGTGTGAGTGTATGTATGTATGTATGTATGTATGTGTGTGTGTGTGTGTGTGTGTGTGTGTGTGTGTGTGTCTAGCAAACACTAGTGTGAGTACATTCAGAAATACTATTAGTCAAAGCAACCTAACTACCAGCACTACCACAACCACCATTGCACCACCACCACTATCACAAGTATAACCACTACCACTAGCAGCACTACTATCACCATCACTAGCACAATCACAACCAGCACATCACAACAACCATCATATCACATTTACAGCTACCACCATTACCAGCAGCATCACCTCTTCATCACTCTCACCACCACCATCACCCTCACCATCACCCTCACCACCACCATCACCCTCACCACCACCATCACCCTCACCACCACCATCACCCTCAACAACACCACCACCATCACCCTCAACAACACCACCACCACCACCACAGAAGTGTTGACAGTATACTACAGGCGCCACAACATCGTCAGGATCACAAGACACTTTTTCCCTGTTTCCTGAGGAATCTTACATAACCTAATCTTACAAGAATGCAGGAAGGAAAACGGGAAGCACGTCACACAGAAAACGGGGAGGTCATGTGTGTGTTTGTTCAGCAATAACAAATAACTTGAGATTAGGAAGTGTTACTTAGGTTAGTGGGACAAAGAATTGTTACCCAGGAGGGATTAGAGAGAGAGAGAGAGAGAGAGAGAGAGAGAGAGAGAGAGAGACTGCTAACCTGCATTAAGTCATCAATTTAACGTTGATGTTGTATCAGGTGAATTATTTTTTTCGAACGGACCTCTGTTTCCTGTAACACGTGTATCAGACTAACTGTAACCGAGATATCAACTCACAGAATGGAGTGGGTGTTCGAACCCATGACAAGCCAGTGCGTTATCCATTGTACCATGCCATTCTAATAAGATTTATCCAGCTAGGTGTATTTTTGTGCAAGGAAGGTTAGAATGGGCGCCACCAGCCTGCTAGTTTTAGGACTAGTCGTCCACTGGTTCCAATCCCACATGTTCTGTTGTTCACAATAGTGTTATTACGATTTCGCGAGGTTGTTATGGTACAGTGATCGTAAAGTTTTTACTATCACTCTACCATAACAGGTAGTAGTACGAATGTCTTCAAGTATCATCATTGAATTGTTATCTTAATGTTAAAGTTTCTTGTTATCCAGCCTAGTACTCTACTTGCAGTTGTTATAACATTGTTGTGATCCTTGAACCTGGGAACTTTCCATCACCTGCTGCAGGTGATGGTGGTGATACCACTGTGGTGATGGTGGTGATACCACTGTGGTGATGGTGGTGATACCACTGTGGTGATGGTGGTGATACCACTGTGGTGATGATACCACTATGGTGATGGTGGTGATACCACTGTGGTGATGGTGGTGATACCACTGTGGTGATGGTGGTGATACCACTGTGGTGATGGTGGTGATACCACTGTGGTGATGGTGGTGATACCACTGTGGTGATGATACCACTATGGTGATGGTGATGATACCACTATGGTGATGGTGGTGATACCACTGTGGTGATGGTGGTGATACCACTGTGGTAGTTACTTTGGTATAAAACTTCATCTGGCCCAAATTTATCTATACTTTGCCACAGTCATGTGTGTGGAAGTGAAAACAAATAGAAAATATGTCAGTGTTGGCTGGGGACAGTGCTGATGTTGCACCATTACAACGCCGGGTTACGTTAGGTAACAGGACAAATGTTTCCTGACGCGGCTCATAGCCATACGATGACCCGCCACTGGAGCTTTTGGTCATCTGACCGAGGCCTTTCGCTGGCTTACCCCTTCACCCCTTTAAAAATTATATATTATATAATATATATTAATAATAGAAGGTGTTCCTCCCACAGGTGGTGTTGTTGGTGGTGTTGGCGTTGTTGGGGGTGGTGGTGCAGGAGGGTGCAAGTATGACGGTTTCGCAGCAGGAGGCCAGCGACCTACCTCGGGAACTACAACCCATCGTACGAGGAGGGTCCTTTTTCGATGACATGGCCGTTGAACGCCTCCGCTCAATACACAAGGAGCTGAGAGATCTTGGTAAGCCCCTACGACGGTAGTGTATATGTCGTGTATAGTCAATTTTTATAGTTGGTGGTGTACATAAAATGGCCTAAAATCTGGAACTCCTGCCTGAAAACTCTAGAACTGCCGACCCAACCACCGTTTTCAAAAGCACCGTTTAAAACACCCTATCTCCCTAACACACCCCACTGGTAGCTAACACACCCCACCGGTAGCTAACACACCCCACCGGTAGCTAACACACCCCACTGGTAGCTAACACACCCCACCGGTAGCTAACACACCCCACCGGTAGCTAACACACCCCACTGGTAGCTAACACACCCCACTGGTAGCTAACACACCTTACTGGTAGCTAACACACCCCACTGGTAGCTAACACACCCCACTGGTAGCTAACACACCCCACTGGTAGCTAACACACCCCACCGGTAGCTAACACACCCCACCGGTAGCTAACACACCCCACTGGTAGCTAACACACCCCACTGGTAGCTAACACACCCCACTGGTAGCTAACACACCCCACTGGTAGCTAACACACCCCACTGGTAGCTAACACACCCCACTGGTAGCTAACACACCCCACTGGTAGCTAACACACCCCACTGGTAGCTAACACACCCCACTGGTAGCTAACACACCCCACTGGTAGCTAACACACCCCACCGGTAGCTAACACACCCCACCAGTAGCAAACACACCCCACTGGTAGCTAACACACCCCACTGGTAGCTAACACACCCCACCGGTAGCTAACACACCCCACCGGTAGCTAACACACCCCACTGGTAGCTAACACACCCCACTGGTAGCTAACACACCCCACTGGTAGCTAACACACCCCACTGGTAGCTAACACACCCCACTGGTAGCTAACACACCCCACTGGTAGCTAACACACCCCACCGGTAGCTAACACACCCCACCGGTAGCTAACACACCCCACTGGTAGCTAACACACCCCACTGGTAGCTAACACACCCCACTGGTAGCTAACACACCCCACTGGTAGCTAACACACCCCACCGGTAGCTAACACACCCCACTGGTAGCTAACACACCCCACTGGTAGCTAACACACCCCACTGGTAGCTAACACACCCCACTGGTAGCTAACACACCCCACTGGTAGCTAACACACCCCACTGGTAGCTAACACACCCCACTGGTAGCTAACACACCCCACTGGTAGCTAACACACCCCACTGGTAGCTAACACACCCCACTGGTAGCTAACACACCCCACTGGTAGCTAACACACCCCACTGGTAGCTAACACACCCCACTGGTAGCTAACACACCCCACTGGTAGCTAACACACCCCACTGGTAGCTAACACACCCCACTGGTAGCTAACACACCCCACTGGTAGCTAACACACCCCACTGGTAGCTAACACACCCCACTGGTAGCTTACACACCCCACTGGTAGCTAACACACCCCACTGGTAGCTTACACACCCCACTGGTAGCTAACACACCCCACTGGTAGCTAACACACCCCACTGGTAGCTAACACACCCCACTGGTAGCTAACACACCCCACTGGTAGCTAACACACCCCACTGGTAGCTAACACACCCCACTGGTAGCTAACACACCCCACTGGTAGCTAACACACCCCACTGGTAGCTAACACACCCCACTGGTAGCTAACACACCCCACTGGTAGCTAACACACCCCACTGGTAGCTAACACACCCCACTGGTAGCTAACACACCCCACTAACACACCCCACCGGTAGCTAACACACACCACCAGTAGCTAACACACCCCACCGGTAGCTAACACACCCCACTGGTAGCTAACACACCCCACTGGTAGCTAACACACCCCACTGGTAGCTAACACACCCCACTGGTAGCTAACACACCCCACTGGTAGCTAACACACCCCACTGGTAGCTAACACACCCCACTGGTAGCTAACACACCCCACTGGTAGCTAACACACCCCACTGGTAGCTAACACACCCCACTGGTAGCTAACACACCCCACTGGTAGCTAACACACCCCACTGGTAGCTAACACACCCCACTGGTAGCTAACACACCCCACTGGTAGCTAACACACCCCACTGGTAGCTAACACACCCCACTGGTAGCTAACACACCCCACTGGTAGCTAACACACCCCACTGGTAGCTAACACACTCCACTGGTAGCTAACACACCCCACTGGTAGCTAACACACCCCACTGGTAGCTAACACACCCCACTGGTAGCTAACACACTCCACTGGTAGCTAACACACCCCACTGGTAGCTAACACACCCCACTGGTAGCTAACACACCCCACTGGTAGCTAACACACCCCACTGGTAGCTAACACACCCCAAAACAAAATACACTCCACTATAGGAGCATTGATAAACTATCATTCCAAGACCAGATCATTCCCACAAATAGATAAACTAATTGTTAATTTTTAAATATTTTGAACTACCTCACTTTTGTAAATCTAGTTACTCACTACAGCTACCTAACTTTAATACCAGTATGATCCATAACCTGTGTAAGAAATAGTATCAGTCTGCTCGAAATGCCTAGGCATATCTAGGCATACTAGTGGCCTTTTTTGTAATAATTTATGATACTAGATACGTATTTGTGCGTGACAGTGGCCGTGACCCAAATAATAATAATAATAATAATAATAATAATAATGATGGGCTTTCTGCATTCACAACTAAAAATGTCACCCATCTATGTACAAACATTGTATCATCCTGAAATAAATTATTATTATTATTATTATTATTATTATTATTATTTTTATTATTATTATTATAACATTCGTTAAGTCTTCCCAGACATTCACTAACACCATCGTTAAACGTCTTCGGAATCCGCGTTAACCTTGTTTAAATTATATTTTTTTAGTGTATGAATGGTCTTCACTCAGTTTTGACTTGATAAAGCTCTACACAGAGCGAAACATGTCTTGATAAAGCTCTACACAGAGCGAAACATGTCTTGATAAAGCTCTACACAGAGCGAAACATGTCTTGATAAAGCTCTACACAGAGCGAAACATGCCAGTAAAATCTTGTTGCGTAGCTGTCTTCTTTATTAACTCTAACACGATATAACATCCGCCTTCTGCGTGTATTAATGCATCGGGCGAAACGTTTCCCCAATGAAAACTTGGCTCTGTCCCTGTCTTCAACTGTCAGCAACAGCGGTACATCGCTACGGAAGCCTGTGTTGCTTGGAGCTCTGAATCAGCTTCTGCTTTCAGCGCTGTGTATGTGTTTAGACTTATGTATATGTGTTCAGACTTGTGTGCATGTGTTTAGACTTGCTGTGTATGTGTTCAGACTTGTGTGTATGTGTTCAGACTTGTGTGTATGTGTTCAGACTTGTGTGTATGTGTTCAGACTTGTGTGTATGTGTTCAGACTTGTGTGTATGTGTTCAGACTTGTGTGTATGTGTTCTGACTTGTTGTGTATGTGTTCAGACTTGTGTGTATGTGTTTAGACTTGTGTGTATGTGTTTAGACTTGTGTGCATGTGTTTAGACTTGTTGTGTATGTGTTCAGACGTGTGTATGTGTTCAGACTTGTGTGTGTGTGTTCAGACTTGTGTGTATGTGTTCAGACTTGTGTGTATGTGTTTAGACTTGTGTGTATGTGTTCAGCCTTGTGTGTATGTGTTCAGACTTGTGTGTATGTGTTCAGACTTGTGTGTATTTGTTCAGACTTGTTGTGTATGTGTTCAGACTTGTTGTGTATGTGTTCAGACTTGTTGTGTATGTGTTCAGAGACCTTAATAACTTCAGATAAGAGATCAAGGTCCGAGGACCGAAACGTTTTTATTAAAGATGCTTACCTGTGTTTCTAGGTCCAGATGAATTGCTTTCTTTTTAACGTGTTGGCCGCCATTTTCCAGGTCAACTGGAGACACATGATCACGATGACCACCCGGAAGAAGTGTTCATCATGGCCAAGCTGAGGGACCCAGACTCATCCATGGTCGACCTGGATGTTAAAAGGCAACAGGAGGAGGAGGAAGAGGAGAAAGAAGCAGCTACTGCCCAAGCCGGGGTACAGGTGAGGGAGGAGCAATGAGGGAGCAGCAGCAGCAGGAGAAATAAGGGAGGAGGAAGAGGATCGAGGGTTGAGGAACAGTGAAAGACGAGGAGTGAGAGATACGAAGGCAGACTGACACAAGGAGTAAGGGACAAGGGGGAGGTAGAGGTATTTTATTCGGGAACATAGACAAGACAGTAAACAAACAAGGGCAGAGAGGCTGCTAATATGCACAACAAACCCTGATAGGGACCTTGGTTGTGAGACGTTGTTTAACAGTAAACACGAGGCCTAGGAGCTGCCCTGAAGGGACTCCTGAAGGGACCCCTGAAGGGACCTCTGAAGGGACCATGAAGGGACAAAGTTCACTGAATGTAACAAGAGCGAGTACATGCTAGAGACATGTGCAGAACAAGTTAGCATTTTAACTAAGTTTTGATAAAGTTCAGCAGTAAACAACGTGTCGTCACAAGTGTTGAGCTGTAAACTCTCTCCTTACCACACTCGTCCGTAACATTTGCCAGTCAGGCTAACACATAACACAAACCACCTAAATGGTTCTTTCCATTGACTGGAATCCTAGCCCGTCTCAATGGGCGAGTGTAGGGACCAGGGCCTCAAAGAGAAATTTTGCAAGGCAGAACAAGACTGCTTTGGGGGCAGGTTGAGGCTTCTCTCAAAATTGGGAATTTGAAGTCCAGTAAAACTATTGGTAAACTTTCATATAGGCTTTATTTCCTGCGCAGCAAAATGACCAGGTAACATATACTTTATAGATTTTGAAAAAATGTATTGACCTATAACTATACAAGTGCGTCAATTTTTAAACATTTAATAAGTTCTTTCAAAGTAAAATAAATTCTTGAAAGTTTAATAATTACTTAGAAATGAGCTTTTTTTCTGCAAAATTTTTAATAAGACTATCAAAATTAATTTCTGTGGCAGTGCTCGATTCAATACTCAGTCTTGCTAAATCAACAAGTCAGGTAGACATAGCAGATCTTAAAATGTTTTTGATATGTTTGACTTTGCTAAAAGATCTTTCTTCTGACGCTACTGTAGCTGGAATTCTCAACAATATTCTCAACCTAACAGAGATTCACAGCTGAACCTCCCCTCTCATAGCTACTGGTAGGGACCTTGTTATGTCAAACAATATACAATTATATTAATCAGGCCGTTCATTGTGAACCATCCAAGGGCCATACTGAAGATTGTTACCATGGTAACAATGAGTAACCTAACATTCAGTAAAGGATTCAGGGAAAAGCACTTTGTTGAACTGGAGTTCTATAGAGGAAAAGTTGTTCTTCAGTAAAAAAAGCACTAAACTCGGATGTGCCATAGATGTGGGAGGAGGTGCTGGTACTCTGAAGGATGGGTGAGTATACTGTAGTGCTGGTACTCTGAAGGATGGGTGAGTATACTGTAGTGCTGGTACTCTGAAGGATGGGTGGGTATACTGTAGTGCTGGTACTCTGAAGGATGGGTGAGTATACTGTAATGCTGGTACTCTGAAGGATGGGTTGGTATACTGTAATGCTGGTACTCTGAAGGATGGGTGAGTATACTGTAATGCTGGTACTCTGAAGGATGGGTGGGTATACTGTAATGCTGGTACTCTGAAGGATGGGTGGGTATACTGTAATGCTGGTACTCTGAAGGATGGGTGAGTATACTGTAGTGCTGGTACTCTGAAGGATGGGTGGGTATACTGTAATGCTGGTACTCTGAAGGATGGGTGAGTATACTGTAATGCTGGTACTCTGAAGGATGGGTGGGTATACTGTAATGCTGGTACTCTGAAGGATGGGTGAGTATACTGTAATGCTGGTACTCTGAAGGATGGGTTGGTATACTGTAATGCTGGTACTCTGAAGGATGGGTGAGTATACTGTAATGCTGGTACTCTGAAGGATGGGTGAGTATACTGTAATGCTGGTACTCTGAAGGATGGGTGAGTATACTGTAATGCTGGTACTCTGAAGGATGGGTGGGTATACTGTAATGCTGGTACTCTGAAGGATGGATGAGTATACTGTAATGCTGGTACCCTGAAGGATGGGTGAGTATGCTGTAATGCTGATACTCTGAAGGATGGGTGAGTATACTGTAATGCTGGTACTCTGAAGGATGGGTGAGTATACTGTAATGCTGGTACTCTGAAGGATGGGTGAGTATACTGTAGTGCTGGTACTCTGAAGGATGGGTAGATATACTGTAATTCTGGTACTCTGAGGGATGGGTGGAGATACTGTAGAGGGCTGGTACTCTGAAGGATGCGTGGGGATACTGTAGAGTGCTGGTACTCTGAAGGATAGGTGGGGATACTGTAGAGTGCTGGTACTCTGAAGGTTGGGTAGGGATACTGTATAGTGCTGGCACTCTGAAAGATGGGTGGAGATACTGTAGAGTGCTGGTACTCTTAAGGATGGGTGGAGATACTGTAGAGTGCTAACACTCAGAAGGATGGGTGGGTAAACATCATATTCTTTATGTTGGTCCACAACCTTGAATGCTATGGACCAAAAGTGTCGGTACATTTGTTAGCAAAGAACACCCTCGTGTGAATCAGTATTTTGTCTAGTAATTAAATTATGGTCATCTGGCTGGATTCTACAGTAATTTTTACCGTTATTATCGATCCTAATAATTTGCTCACTATTGACATCAGGATGATTGGGCAATAATTCGATGATAGAGATCTGTCTTCTGTTTTGTAGTAATACTGTACCACATGCGAGGTACGATACCCTTTTGCAGTGATACTGTACCACATACCTGGTACGCTACTATTGCGTTCTTTAAGAATTCTTGAACACAGTTCGTCAGGGACCTGGCTACGCTCTGTTCTGTTCTAGATTCGCCGTTATAATCGCCCGGCCCTAACCTTTTCCAAGAGGTGGCCCGGTCTTGGCTCCCTTTCGCGGCAGTGTCTCAGACCAATGTCTGCCATTTGAAGAGGTACAAGTACCTCCTCATCTTCTGGGACCAGCTGTCCCCAGGCCTAGGCTCATTTTCCACCCCCACGGGGCTCGGAGGGAGAAGCTAGGCACCTTGTGCTGGCACAAACCCCGCCCACACTGGGCTCGAAGGGTGTGGCAGCTGCATAGCAGCAGACGATATCAGGAGGTGCAAAGGCAGCAAGCACTACGGGATCCTTTTCGAGCCACACCCCACCTTTGGGCGGAAGCCCGAGCGCTGGGAAAGCTTAAGAATGCCTCTTGCTGTGGGTGTTGCTGCTGCTACTTTACTTGTCCGTTGCACTCTTATCCCTGGCTACGTGTTTCACTCTAATCAGTCTTTTACAACCACGTCTTTAGAGTGATATGACACAATTTGCTTTCCTCAGGTCCAGTATCATAATTAATTACACAGATTTCGTTTGTCTTCTTGTGTGAAGACTGACAGAAAATAATCTTCCTCTTCTAACAGTAATGTGTTCAGAGTTAGTTTAAAGAGGACCCGACTCTTCTCTAATTTTTTTAAATGCTTGAAATAGTTTATTTCAGATTTATAAGAATAATCTTTATTTCTACAAGTACGTGATACAACTTATACAGACCATAGCTGACATCACTGACATACTGTATAGAAAGTCGCCTCTTATGCAGAGCATTTCGGGCAACATAGGTTAATTTTGTCCCCAGGATGCGACCCACACCAGTCGACTAACACCCAGGTACCTACTTACTGCTAAGTGAACAGGGACAGCAGGTGTGTTAAGGAAACATGCCCAGAAATTATAAAAAAAAAAATCAAAACAAAAAAACAACCAGCCGCGATACGTCTGGCAACGAAGTTGTTAGGTTAAGGCAAGAACGTTAAAATTTGCTCGACACTTAAATTGTGGGTAATGTCGCAGTTGAGTTTCATCCTGTGTCCGGCAGTGGTAAGACACGTTGGCCTACCACTCATGAGTTGGAAAAAATTAATGGGTTACAGAATGAAATTGAAAAAAAAAAAAGAATGGGTTGGAGATTAAGTGGAAAAAAAGAATGGGTTGGAAAAAATGAATGGGTTGTAGAATGTCGTGTGACATCAATTCCCGGTCGGCTATGTTGGTTACATTTGATAATAAACATGTCCAGAAGTGTCTGGTTTTTATAAATAATTTGTGATAATTTACAATTGGTTGATTTGTTTTAAACATAAAAGCAATAAGGTCTATCTTAGATTTATTAGTTGTTATCTTAACAGGTCCGGTGGTAAATACCGTGTCAAGTATTAGGCTGCATACAATAATAAACACCTAGGTGATGCTTGTGACAAGTTATCCTTGTAGATAAAATGGTTATAATCATAGCCGTAAGTTTTAGAGGGGTGGAGTGGTAAGCCAGCAGAAGGCCTCGGTCAGATGACCAAAAGCTCCCGCGCGTCAGGAAACACTTAGTCTTGTTTCCTAACGGATCTTACCTAGCCTAATCTAATCCACGATTGTATTGGCTTTTCACATAACCAGAGTGATGAGTCTAGAGTTGTACAAATAAAACTGTTATTATACCGGCTATATCTTACAACACTTCAACCATAATATCTAGTTGTGCAAATGAGCAGGAAGTATATTAATCAATATTATTTTTAATTTACCGTGAAGATTTTGGAGCATTATTGTTTAAATATGACATAAGGGGCTTTAAAATGAGCTGAGGTAGGATAACAAATCTTAGCCTGTAAAATTGATTGGTGTAAAAAAATAGATATTAAAACACTTGCAACTAGAGGAAGTTGCCTGGACATATATACATGTTATAACTTTTTATAATGTAAATCTAAAAGAAGGTTAATATTTGAAAGTAGAAGCGTCTAAATAATCAGCTAATTTATTTTCTAAACACATTACATTTATTATTTGTTTATTCACACATCACATTGTTTACAAATCATATGTAACCAATATGGCCGCTCATCCGGGAAACAAATAGTGACGTCAGTGAAAACTGTTTAGGTTGTGTAAGGTGTGTAGGTCAATCCACACATGTGATGCCACACCTACAGAGCACACGGGAGGCCATGAGGAGCTTCCTTCGTCAGCAGACACTGCAGCGTCAGCGTCAGGTGTTGGAGGGTGAGGAGCTGGAGGAGGGTCAGCCCAGGGGCACCGTCAACACCTCCAAGGAGTTCATGGATATATACGAGAAGGAACTGGAAAGTTTCTTCAAGAACTTCATGAGTGCCATGCTACAAGCGGAGATTGGCGGAGGTGGGTGGGTGGGTGGTGGTAACAGGTGGTGGTGAAGGTGGATCGTGGTAACAGGTGGTGGTGAATTCAGGTGGATCGTGGTAACAGGTGGTGGTGGAAGTGGATCGTGGTAACAGGTGGTGGTGGAAGTGGATCGTGGTAACAGATGGTGGTGGAAGTGGATCGTGGTAACAGGTGGTGGTGAAGGTGGATCGTGGTGACAAGTAGTGGTAGTAGTGAGTCGTGGTGACTGGTAGTGGTGGTGCTGCTGGTGATGGGCGGAGTCAGGTAGTGGTGGACGGTAGTGGGTGATGGTGGTTGGTTGTGGTGGTTACTAACTCATTTTTCAGTAATAAATAACACCTAGTGTAAAAAAAAAGTCATCTTAGTTTAGTATTTAACTTGACTACTAAGTTTTAATTTACACCAGTTAACTAACTCATGGCTACCACAAGTACTTTCACAAACTGTTATTTTCACGTGGGGGCCCTAAACCCGTATGAGTCTGCGGAATGGCAGGTTATTAGGTTTGATCCGAGGTAGGGGGAATATAATTTCAATAATACGTCTGTAACTTGAGAATATTGTTTCTCTGAACAAGCGACTCCCGTGCAAGTCTGCCCAGGTATTTGCAATTTTGAAAAAAAACTTCAACACTAACTATGTCCTCGTTAATTAATGTCTCAGGAAGATTGAAAAGATGACCTTCGTTCAAGTCTTCAAGAAAACATTACATATATGCGGGAGAGTGTGGCCATTAATTTAATATACCATAATTTTACGAAACCTATATGACCAGAATACACACGATGCGTATATTACCAGAATATACACGACGAGTATATTACGAGAATATACACGAAGCTTGTATCACCAGAATATAGAGACCACAAATATAATCAGTCAATAAAGAAAACATTTGTAAAAATTAAAATTTTATTCATAGTACGGACAAGAGTAAGGTATAAAAACTGTAATAATTCTAAGTTTGATTTTCTTGATTTATCCTAGCTTGACTGTATATTATACCCCCCTCAAGGAAGGTTCCTTGATGTTGGTGAGGGGCTCTTGATTTAGGGAATTGGATCTGTGCTCCAGTTCCCCGAATTAAGCCTGAATGCCTTCCACATCCCCCCCCCAGGCGCTGTATAATCCTCCGGGTTTAGCGCTTTCCCCTTGATTATAATAATAATAATAATGTATATTTTACCAGCCGTGTGTATCTTACAACACTTACACGCGAAAACCTCGTGGAATAATCCTGTGTAGCTTATTAATGGTCTAAGTTGCTATCTTCTCATAATTAAACTTGAGGTATATTTAAGAGATTAATCACCTATGGTGGTAAGGATTAATCTTTATGTATACCTTACGCTTAAACCTCCTATGTATACCCTTTAAACGACGCGACTCATTGTATGTATCCAGCGTCTTGTAAATTAACCTATTAATATTAGTTATAGCTAGCTTCTAAAATGTATATATTGCTTATTCATAATAATATACTAATATACCAAACATAGTAAGAAATAACAATCAAAACGTTTTTTTTTTTTGTGTGTGTGTGTGAAGTTTTTAACAAAAATATTAACATTGTATTATCTGACAATCTAATAAGCTTTCTAATTATCTTCAAAGCTTAACATTACTGTTTCATTCATAACTACAAGCTTAGTATTATTGTAAAATGTTTCAGTATCTTTTATAATTATCTTACATAGTTATTAAATTATCTGGTTTAGGTTAATTAAAAGTAAATAATACTGATGTGTCTGGATCAGCTAAACATGATGATCATCATCTCTATGTATTTAACGTTAGTTTATATATAATAGTCGCCAGGAGAGTGTCCGGGTGTGGGGACTTAAGCTTTCAAGACTCGACTTCACTACTTGTAACATTAATATTACTTTTTGACCCTTCCTTCACCTAAATATACTCAAAATCCTCCTAACTGACACACACACACAATTTTTATATATTATATTATATTATATATATATATATATATATATATATATATATATATATATATATATATATATATATATATATATAACCACTTTGCTTTGTAGAATGAAGATTATTGAGTGTTGTATTTAGATGGTAGGCGAGAGACGTGTAGTTTAATTCAACCTTTGTTTTTCAAGGAAAACATATGAGCAAAATTGTCGTAATTCTTAGATAAGTGAATCATGTTATTTTATATTACAATAACTGTATCAAGCTCATTTCACATAATAAGACAAGTTTTGGTGCAAAATGAAAATTGACTTCATTAAAAAACTGCATTAACTAACGTGTTTGCCTTCAGGTCGCTTAGTAATCTTTAATGAACTCTGTGTTTTTCTTTATATCTCACTCTTCTTGAGTTACCCCACTCCCTCTCTTGATGACAACATACTTCTTCCCATTACCCAGGGCTCTGTATAACCCCTTCGGGTTTCATGCTTACCCATAATTATGATTAATACGTAATCTGTGTTAACAGTGAGCATTGAGAACCGCAGCGAGGAGGACAGAAAGTACCCAGAGACCTTCCCCAGCAACCCGGCTGGGGATCGAACCAACACTGTTGTGTCTCCATAGACTGGCTTGAGTATTCCTTCCCTGGACGCTGTCCTGGGAAGTACCACCTACCACCGTAGATTAGCTCACCTAGATGTTATATTTAGTCATGTCACCATATATCACACTATTCTAGATTGATTCCATTATATTTTAGTCATTATACAGTAATCCTGTTAGCGTCTTCTTTCTGTACCATGTTATTACCATCGTCCAAACTGTTGCAGTATCCATTAGCCTTTTTAAAGTAAGTTTTTGAGCGTTTTATGTATATATATATATATATATATATATATATATATATATATATATATATATATATATATATATATGAAAAACAATCACTGTGAAAGAATAGAGAAATTCCAAGCGCTTTCGTGGCTACTCACATTATCAAGGAACAATTATTGTTCCTTGATAATGTGAGTAGTCACGAAAGCGCTTGGAATTTCTCTATTCTTTCACAGTGGTTGTTTGGCGCATTATACATACATATATATATATATATATATATATATATATATATATATATATATTATATATTATATATATTATATATATATATATATTATATATATATATATTATATATTATATATATTATATATATGCATTGTTCAAATCTCTAGTAAGGCTGATGCATGCAGGGGATGAGATGAAAAGCTGTAAGCCTTCTCCCTGAAAGCTGGCTGCCTTGGATCAAACGTGTAGCGCATGCTACACGCCAAGGTATTGTCCAGTGTGGGTAGATTGGTAAAGCACTGCGTACCTTGTCCTAAGGTTCGTAGGTTCGAGTCTCCTTCAGCCAGAGATCAGTGTTTGTGTATATTTCGCATGCTCTCGCGAATTCTTTGCATATATATATATATATATATATATATATATATATATATATATATATATATATATATATATATATATGTGGCATTGTGACCATTAAAATTTTATGTGCTGCATTTTGGAAGTTGGTTTTTAACGTGTCTTTTGTATTTTCTTCATAATTAATCATTAACATGTAGCATTTGCACTATTTATTAAGTTCATATACATTTATTTTGTAGAATCAATCTCAGATGTATCGCGCAATTCTTCATGTTTTCTAAGCACTTGACTTTATTATTAGTCTGTGTTAATTCTTGTTTAGTTGTCTGTCATCCTGAGATACATACATATACACATATATAGTTTAGTCTTCAAGCACTGCCATAAATATTTTTAATTAATAAATTATCATAAAAAGAAATTTTTAGTATTTATATCCTCAGCCGTGCCCTTCCGATAGCTATGTAAGAAAGTGAGGACGAAGCGAATTTTGGCGAAGTGAATAACTTCTCAGCAGTTGACAAGACTGGTTGTCGAGTTGAAGGCTGCTGAACAGCGGCAACATTTCATTGCTATCCCTGTTCACTCATCAGTAAAATAGGGTCCTGAGAGTTAGTAGACTGGTGTGGGTCGCATCCTGGGACAAAATTGACCTAATTGCCTGAAATGCTCTGCATAACAAGGGGGCTTTCTTTATAGTAGTATGTCATTGAAGTCACGTAGACCTGTATACCTTGTACATGTACTTGTAGAAAATAAAGATATTATTATTATTATTATTATTGTTATTATTATTATTATATTTACATCCATCGGTCAGTCACTCTCGGGCAAGAGCCTTGTAGGGATGGGGGGGGGGAGTGGGGATAGTGAAGGAAAAAGTGGGGGGGGGAAAGGAAGGACTAGAGAAGGGAAAGAACTTGTGCTAGACCCAGCCGCAGGACATCGATTTGGCACACTCCAGGGCTTGGATCCAGCAGGTGAATGTTTCAAAGTTGATAACATAACCTCAGGTGTTCGACTCAGCAACCCGTCTTATGACTTCATGTTTCAACTCTGCTTCATCACACCACAAATTGTGCTTTTTTTCTGCATCCATTTTTTTATTTTTATAATTCAAGTAGTCTGTCAGTAGTCAGGCCAAAAATAGATATTTCGTGTGCAGTTTTTTTATACGAGGTTAAATTTATTTAGTAATGTTGATGTGATAGTCAACCACAAAGAATAAACACCGTAGCTGGAATAATTCATCAAAAACCACACTTGGGAGAGGAACTTTACGGCGGCATTTCGGTCCCTCCTGGAGTAGTAATGGTGGTGGTGATGGTGGTGGATGTAGAATTAGCGGAACTGACACCTGTGGTTAATTTTCCCTGAGGGGTAATTTTCCCTGAGCTTGACAAAGCTCCTGGAGAGCGAAACGTTGCCACAATAAAATGTCACGTTAGTTGCACTTGTGTCCTTTTACTTTACATATTGTCGGTATTTCTACAAACATGTATACAACAGTCAAGTATGCTTGTGAATCACCTCTTCACTTCACACTCACCCAAGTTCTTGAGTTCATCAAGCCTCTACGTTTCACCTTCAATAACAAGACTAAACTATACCACCTATCTAGGAGCAGCTTCAAAAAATTTGAAAATGACTCGACTGCAAACCTGCCTCCTCAGCTACTCCTATAACTCCCACCTGTGTGCTGCTCTCGGATATGACCTAGCTACTCAAGATTCAAGACTCCAACTACCACAAGTTCGATGCAACAGATGCCTGCTATTCCTGTTCTCAAGTCTGTCCCACGATCGCCTTCGCTGCTGGGTTAAGCCCTGGCTCTATTTCTACGACTAAGAACACTCCTCTCCAGCGCTATGCTTCGTCTGTCCCGTCTTCCTCGTTCATCCCATTGGAATCTTACCTGCACTTGTTCGTTCGTTCGTTGCTAGAAGTGATAGTAGTAGTACTTGAGAGCAAAGGAACAGAAGAGCACTGCAGGAGATCTATTGGCCCACGCCAGGCAGGATAAGTGTTAGAGATGTAAGAATGAGTTACATTTCAAGGCGATGGAAAATGATACGTCTTAACACTAACAATTATCTCCCAGGAGGGGTGGGAGGCAGGGAAGGACTGCAGCAGGTCAACTAGCCCAAGCTAGGAACCGAAAGAAAGCAAGGAAGAGAAAAATCAGAATACAGGGAATGTAAAGAAAATACAGAAGAAAATGAGAGGGGCCAAAGGTCGGGTCAAGGCACGAGTGTTCAGAAGAGCATTTGATAAGCAAGAACCACGACCAAGATTCATGTTGGTAAAGTTGTGTTAGAGATGATTTGACAAGTAGATAGTTATCCAGGCACTGGATAGTATTCAGTCAGGTGACTCGCCAGGTCACTGAAATAAACTGTTTTAATAATACCAACATGTGAGTTTAGCTCTTAGTTATGATTATAATAATAATAATAATAGTAATAATAATAGGGAAGCTGTGATTTCGTGTATAGGGCAAGGAGAAATAACATCTTGTAGGAGTGAGGAAGAGCCAGTTGTGAGTGTGGGGGAAGTTCGTGAGGCAGTAGGTAAAATGAAAGGGGGTAAGGCAGCCGGGATTGATGGGATAAAGATAGAAATGTTAAAAGCAGGTGGGGATATAGTTTTGGAGTGGTTGGTGCAATTATTTAATAAATGTATGGAAGAGGGTAAGGTACCTAGGGATTGGCAGAGAGCATGCATAGTTCCTTTGTATAAAGGCAAAGGGGACAAAAGAGTGTAAAAATTATAGGGGGATAAGTCTGTTGAGTATACCTGGTAAAGTGTATGGTAGAGTTATTATTGAAAGAATTAAGAGTAAGACGGAGAATAGGATAGCAGATGAACAAGGAGGCTTTAGGAAAGGTAGGGGGGGTGTGGACCAGGTGTTTACAGTGAAACATATAAGTGAACAGTATTTAGATAAGGCTAAAGAGGTTTTTGTGGCATTTATGGATTTGGAAAAGGCGTATGACAGGGTGGATAGGGGGGCAATGTGGCAGATGTTGCAGGTGTATGGTGTAGGAGGTAGGTTACTGAAAGCAGTGAAGAATTTTTACGAGGACAGTGAGGCTCAAATTAGAGTATGTAGGAAAGAGGGAAATTATTTCCCAGTAAAAGTAGGCCTTAGACAAGGATGTGTGATGTCACCGTGGTTGTTTAATATATTTATAGATGGGGTTGTAAGAGAAGTAAATGCGAGGGTCTTGGCAAGAGGCGTGGAGTTAAAAGATAAAGAATCACACATAAAGTGGGAGTTGTCACAGTTGCTCTTTGCTGATGACACTGTGCTCTTGGGAGATTCTGAAGAGAAGTTGCAGAGATTGGTGAATGAATTTGGTAGGGTGTGCAAAAGAAGAAAATTAAAAGTGAATATAGGAAAGAGTAAGGTTATGAGGATAACAGAAAGATTAGGTGATGAAAGATTGGATATCAGATTGGAGGGAGAGAGTATGGAAGAGGTGAAAGTATTCAGATATTTGGGAGTGGACGTGTCAGCGGATGGTCTATGAAAGATGAGGTGAATCATAGAATTGATGAGGGAAAAAGGGTGAGTGGTGCACTTACGAGTCTGTGGAGACAAAGAACTTTGTCCTTGGAGGCAAAGAGGGGAATGTATGAGAGTATAGTTTTACCAACGCTCTTATGTGGGTGTGAAACATGGGTGATGAATGTTGCAGCGAGGAGAAGGCTGGAGGCAGTGGAGATGTCATGTCTGAGGGCAATGTGTGGTGTGAATATAATGCAGAGAATTCGTAGTTTGGAAGTTAGGAGGAGGTGCGGGATTACCAAAACTGTTGTCCAGAGGGCTGAGGAAGGGTTGTTGAGGTGGTTCGGACATGTAGAGAGAATGGAGCGAAACAGAGTGACTTCAAGAGTGTATCAGTCTGTAGTGGAAGGAAGGCGGGGTAGGGGTCGGCCTAGGAAAGGTTGGAGGGAGGGGGTAAAGGAGGTTTTGTGTTCGAGGGGCTTGGACTTCCAGCAGGCATGCGTGAGCGTGTTTGATAGGAGTGAATGGAGACAAATGGTTTTTAATACTTGACGTGCTGTTGGAGTGTGAGCAAAGTAACATTTATGAAAGGGTTCAGGGAAACCGGCAGGCCGGACTTGAGTCCTGGAGATGGGAAGTACAGTGCCTGCACTCTGAAGGAGGGGTGTTAATGTTGCAGTTTAAAAACTGTAGTGTAAAGCACTCTTCTGGCAAGACAGTGATGGAGTGAATGATGGTGAAAGTTTTTCTTTTTCGGGCCACCCTGCCTTGGTGGGAATCGGCCAGTGTGATAATAAAAATAATAATAATAATAATAATACCAACACCAGAGCAGTGTCTCCTGAGTGTAATACATGTTAATTAACCTTGTTTGCCATAATTTTTAACGTAGGTAAACAAAATGAACGTGTAGGTGTCAGTACCAATTGTTAGTGATTAATTAATAGTTTAGGTTAGATTGGGTTTGGTTGCGTTGGTACCTGTTTGTCCCCTCTGTGGACGTGCCTTGATAGGAGCGAAGGAAAGTTAAAGCAAGCCATTGGACCTATACTTCCCTTCCTTGAATCGAACCTGAATTCATCCCAATCCTCGGGCGCTGTTTGACCCCAACTGGTTTAAGGGAAAAAAAATGACAAAATTAATCCCTTGTATTAGGAATCTTTCCTACGAGACAAAATGAGACCACTGAACTTATTTTTAAAAAGTGCAGATTAATAAAGAATATCAGTGAAAACTATAAATTAAATATAAAAGGATATTAATAAATTGTTAAAATATCGATGTCTTTTAATAGATTCGATGTGCTTAAATTCAGATTTAGAAAGTATATAGAAATGCATTTGTTTAGCTGTAGCTATAGATAGGAAGAACAAACTGTCACGTATTGTAACTAACAAATACTTTTTAATGGTTTAAAAATAAGTTAAATCAGAAACCTAACTGGTAGTAGTCAGGTGTCAGTAAGACTAGCCTAGCGTGCGTCAGTAGGATTCTGATAAGTTCCAGTTTTTTGTTCTAATGTGGTTTTTATCTTTTAATAACTAAAAAGCAGACACGCTGAGAGACACGAAGGTTGAGGCTTTATCATACGTTCCCTTCAGGAGGAAGGAGGGAAGGGGCCTTTCTACTGGCGAAGGGCTCTTCGTCCATGAAATTTTGAAGTTACCCTTCTCTTCCATGGATAAACCTTGATTATTTCTTATTTCCTAGGCACTACACAACCGCCTACAGGTTCAGCACTTCGCTATGTTTATAATCATATTCCTTGGTGTCCCCTGGTGTCTTGCCAGTAATGGTGTCGTAGACGGGTTGCCGGGTCATCGTCACCAGGGTACACTTCATTCATTTTGGGACTGGCTGAGAAGTGGTAGGAGGGCGAGGGAAGTGCTAGGCGTGGTTGCCTAGGGTCAGAAAGTGTCCAGCATGCCCCATGTCCCGAACATGTAGCTGCGTACTGGAACTTACTCCGTCTAGGTTGTCTTGGCGCAGGCATGTTGGGCGGAAGATCTGTACAGTCGTGGATAGATGTCTTGTTTAAATATACTGAACAAAGTCATCAAATACCGAACATTAGTTATACGGGTAAAGCACACGTTAGCCTTTATATATTACAATGAGTTATGACACAGGCTCACAAATAAAAATATTACTGTGAAGAAAACTCCCTTTGATGCCTGTGAAGGGCTTTTGATCCAAGGAATTTAACCTACCTTCCCCTTCAGTCGAGTTTAATTGCAATCCGTTATTCATTTATTAGGCGTATAACACTTACCGGTTTATCGCTCCCCATAGAGGAGAGGTACAGAATACAGAGAACAATAAGGTAAGACGTAGTTAATGATTTACAAAATGTAAAAAATGTAAACATGCAATAAACGATAAGAGACGTTGAATACGGACAGGAAGATGGAAAACTGTGCAGCTTACATATATTGGCGTTGAGGTGTTCCTCAGCCTTGTTGGGGACTTTGTACTGATCTTCTAGCCAAGCTTCAGCTGGGTAGGCTGCTTCCCCATGCTTCAAGATGTCCAGCCCTGTTGTACACACACAACGCTTGATTATATAAAACAGACTTCATGAAAATGTTGTAAAGTATTCTCATAATTAACATTATAGGGGACTTTACAGTCTTAGTAAAGCCTCTGACAGTTTTGAAGAATTAGTTCAAATAGCATGCCTACAACACTATAACCTAAATGTTTGAAATAGGTACGATGTGTAACAGACAAACATATGAAAATAGACTTATAAGCCATTTCAAAAGTTACAAGAAAAATATATATTTTATCAATAAACCGGCCGTATCCCACCGAGGCAGGGTGGCCTAAAAAGAAAAATGAAAGTTTTTCTTTTTAAATTTAGTAATTTAAATAGGAGAAGGGGTCACTAGCCCTTTGCTTCCGGCATTTTAAGTCACCTCTACGACACGCATGACTTGAGGAGGAAGAATTATTTTCCGCTTCCCCATGATATATATATATATATATATATATATATATATATATATATATATATATATATATATAATATATACATATATATATTCAACAAACCGGCCGTATCCCACCAAGGCATGGTGGCCCAAAAAGAAAAACAAGTTTCTCTTTTTCAATTTAGTAATTTATACGGGAGAAGGGGGTACTAGCCCCTTGCTCCCGGCATTTTAGTCGCCTCTTACAACACGCATGACTTACGGAGGAAGAATTCTGTTCCACTTCCCCATGGAGATAAGAGGAAATAAACAAGAACAAGAACTAGAAAGAAAATAGAAGAAAACCCAGAGGGGTGTATAATGTATATATATATATATATATATATATATATATATATAAATATATATATATATATATATATATATGCTTGTACATGTATGTGTAGTGTGACCTAAGTGTAAGTAGAAGTAGCAAGACGTACCTGAAATCTTGCATGTTTATGAGACAGAAAAAAGGACACCAGCAATCCTACCATCATGTAAAACAATTACAGGCTTTCGTTTTACACTTACTTGGCAGGACGGTAGTACCTCCCTGGGTGGTTGCTGTCTACCAACCTACTACCATATATATATATATATTATATATATATATATATATATATATATATATATATATATATATATATATATATATATATATATATATATATATATATATATATCCTAGATTTAGAATTGCCCTAAGTTTGTATAATAAATAAACTTCAAACATACGACATTATTCCCGTGTCTTACCTCGTGTTTCCAGTTCTGGTGGTACCCTCAACATGTCCAGTTGTCTGAGAGAACCAAACAAAATGAGACACAGCCCACCACTCCAGCCCAAGATTGCCAGTGCTCCCACTATGTTCCAGGCTAGCACTTCTCCACTGCCACCGTATATAAGACCATCACTCTGAAAGATGGCCACAGCAACCAGACCCCACAAACCTCCTCCCATGTGTACAGCCACAGCATCCAGCGGGTCGTCAACTGGAAGAAAGAGATGCAGCTTACAGAGATAAAATAAAGTCCTCCAATATATACACCACTAGGAGTGATGGATAGAGCCTTCACCGCTCCGTGTGCTGAGTAAGCCACACTGGTTAAGTACTTTAAACGCACTTATAAACAAAACTTTTATTAGTTTAAATTACATGTACATATCAGTGATTTGATCTTGAAGTTATTATACTACTGTGTGCCTAAGTTAACAGACCTTGCAGTTCACATCGAATCAATTTCCGAGACCTAACTACAGTCTGACTGCCTCTACTTCTGCAAACGCGAGACGCAACTCAGAAAACTGGCTTCCTACATACATGTAGACAACCACCTGTACTGATCAAGAAGCATGAGACGCACCTCTCAGCTTGGGAAGAAGGAAGTGGATACCCAGGAACACTGCTCCAGCCACTAAGCCGATGACTACGGCTCCCCAGGGACGCACCACGTTGCACCCAGCACAGATGGATACCTGTGAAAGGAACGCAGCATTAACCACGCAGGAATACAATGAAGCGCTCTGAATACATAAAATTAGATGTAAAAGTTGAAACATGGTCACAGTGATAAAGAACATACCGGTAATAATGTTTTTTTCAAAGCTAATAGTTTAGTAACACGAGCATTCTGCTCACATCTTCCAGGAGACGTTTGATGATGAAGTCTCCTAGCAACACTTGCTGCTTTTGTTCAGTTAGTGATAAATAGTTACCTAGAAATTAGTCTGATCATATCTACACACCTCCCGAGATTCTCCCGAGTCGTTACAGCACTCGGGCTGCGGCCTGAATGGCTCAAATGGAGCTGAAAGACTCACCGCGCCCTTGTCATAGGGCTGCCCCTTCCATAGGGCTGTAAACGGTACTACACTTGACAAGAATGCTCATCGTGCCCGTGCCATAAGGCTGTAAACGGTACATCACGTGTACACACTCCGACACTTCTTCGGGAGCCACTGCCGGGTCATCACACGGTAAAAACCCGGGCCAGGACCCGTCCTAGCAAACCAATATGAATATTTTGGTCTGATATTGTGGTCTACATCCTGGGTGGATGAAACGAAAGCCATACACCCTGACTTTCTTGGGTTATTAATTAACCCTCCGGAGTTAATAATCCGAGTAAGGTCTCTAAAAACTAAAATCGGTTTAAATGAAGCAAGTGGATGAAAACTAGAGAAATTCACATTTTAGGACTAACAATACTATCATACAGCCTAAACAGTTAACACATTACTGACAATATCAAGTTTATGCTAGGCTGATATATGTATACAAGTCAACTATGATGTTGGGACCAACCATGCCAGTGAGGGAGCCATTAAGAGTCATGAGGAAGGACCAGGTTGAGGGTGAGCCACAGAGGCTAGAGCGGTAGATGAGCAACACAGCGACGCCTCCAGAACACCCAGAGAGCACAGTGTTGACCACAGCCCGGGCCACGGCTGCGCCATCTCCTTCCTGACTGATGGAAGCCTGGGAGCCTCCGTTGAATGCCAAGAACCCGAAGAGCAGGATGAAGCCTCCCAGAGCTGACAGCTGCAACGACAAAAATCATTATTGCAGCAAAATATTGCACTGCCGACAGTAGTCAAGAAAAGACGCACTACAAGCTTTTGTTGGGAAAACGTTTCACTCTATGTAGAGCTTTATCAGGTAATTATGATGTTATATAGAGCTTTTTTCCCAATGAAAAGTTCTGCAACGTGTCTTTACCATCATTGTGGAGATATTCTAGCTATCACTGTGAAGGTATCGTAGCTACTCTTGTAGATATCCTAAGATAACTTCATAAAAGTCGTTTTTATATATACTTCTTCCATGAAAGATTCTAATTTTTCACTTGTATACACACAAACACCACTCATATATACAATAATGCCTCTATTACGGTATATAAAGAACTAGGCTAAACACAACATTGTCACCGTACCTATAAATTTGTGTAGTGAGTGCAATATTTGGGAATGATAAAGATTTACCGAGTTATTTGCTGATTACTTTATATGACCCTCGCGGGTTTAGAATATAATCTTAATTTTCATTTAAGAAAAAAATAGATTTCATACTTTTAAAGGAATCAATTTTTTATGAGTTTAAAGTTCATTCTGTGGGACATTAAGTGAGCTTTTATCTTTACACGATGCGTCAAGTTATTGATGAGTGGAACAGACTTCCAAATAGCGTCATTGAGGAGACAATTTTGGATAGTTTTAAATAATCTATAGGTGGACGGGTACATGAGTGGGTGTCCACTGAACCTGCTTAGCATGGGCCAGTATGCCTACTGCAGTGTTCCTGTTCTTGTAACAGTGCTGTATAGCCCTTGTGGCTTAGCGCTTCTTTTTGATTATAATAATAATAATCTTGTAACAGTGAAGCTTAAGTACAAACCGGCAGAGAGTGTCCACGTATCTCCGAGGCGCTGGTGTCGAAGCGACCAAGTCTGGGTCCAAGAGTTACAGCTCCTACCAGCGCTGCCACGCCCCCAGTCAGGTGAACCACACCAGAGCCAGCAAAGTCCTGGTAGGGTAGATGGTAGAGCCAACCACGTTCAGACCATGCCCAGTGTGACACCACCGGGTACACCAACCCTGCAAACAAATCTTCATTAAACAACGAACAAACTTAACGTTTGTTAAACACAACAAACCAACTTAACGATTACTTGTAGCATTTTTCAAAGGTTTGGGGAGGCTGCGGGCCACCAGCAGCAACAGCCTGGTTGATCGGGCAAACACCAGATGAGCCTAGCCCATGGCCGGTCTCCGGGAGCAGAAAAACTCTCGAAACTCATCAAAGGTATATCAAAGGGTTTCTTACTGCTAGTGAGAGGGGCTCACGACTGAGGAATTGGACCTGTTCTCTTCATGGATCGAATCTGATTCTCACATTTCCCAGGCACTATATGATCCCAACGGATTTAACGCATCTCCAAAATAATAATCATAATTAGTTAATGGATGTAATGACTATCGACAACACGAAAATTATTCAAGCTATTCATGATCACCACCAGAAAAGATTATTTTAATCTCTAAAGTAGGGATTAAGTAAACCTTGATCATATATACTCTGAGAATCATACACATCTAGGTGTATATATACCGTGAAATAGTAAAGAGAAAGTTAAACGTGTGCGTGCTAAGGACTTGGATTGCCTGAGTGGCTAAGGCACACGTAGAATGCTTCCTCATGTGTTATCTCCAGTCTGATGCTTGCACGATCATGGAAATGCTTATTTTATTCTCTCCGTAAGGTGAGTGGATTTGATAATGATAATGGCGGCATCTTTCCTGGTGCGTGCATCCTGCATGTCTTCCACCTTCCTCTCCCTGGATATTATTCTCCCTTGCTCCCTCCCTATATTCTGCCTTCCATCCCTTTCCCTACATCATACCCTGCCTCCCTTAACCTACAACAAGCTCCTTTACTTTCACTACATTCTACCTTTATTCCCCGCCCTATCCTATTGTTTTGCCCTTTCCCTACATCTCACCCTCTCTTATCCTCCTCCATCCGCACCCTACCCTGCACCCTCCATATCTTACCCTCCTCCATCCTCATCTTACCCTCTCCATCTCTCCATCCTCCCCACTCCAAGAAACTGAAATATTTAAGATTCAGATATAGATACACGGAACTCTGATAACACTTACAATATGCAAGTTACAGGTGTGGAAATTGTCATGTGACCTCAATCAATTGGTTGCATAACGAGAGATGGAGAGAGAGAGAGAGCACTTACCTGTGAGAGCAACAGAGTAGATAAAGTAAGCGTTGAAAGAGCACCTCTCTGCCATGGAGCCGGAGACGATGGTGGCGGCCGTGGCGGCGAAAACGAACTGGAAGAACCAGAAGGCCATCATGTTGTCGTCCAGGCCGTAGGAGGCCCAGTATACAGTGCCACAGAAACTGTTCCCTTCACCGAACGCCAGTGGGAAGCCCACCAGCCAGTAGGCAAGACCTCCGAGTACTGTGGACAGAGGGACAACCAGGTCATTAGAGCTGTGTAGTGTCTGTCTCACAATTCCTTGATTTGAATAACCCTTAAGTGAAAATAAAATGGGCAGAGGGGTTAGTTTAAATCATAGTGAGTCATTAATTTGCAAATCTGCAATTCAGACTGTACAATAACATGGAGGAGGCTGTACTGACAATAAGAATGGTACCGGGAGGCAGTGAGAAACTCTTACCAGTACCGCAGTTCACCAGTTACTCCTGGTAGCCGGGCGCCATCACCGGGACTAAGTTATTGTCAATGAGAAGTTAAGTACACTTCATTACGGTTCACTTGATTCAATTTATATCCATAGTTGTTTTAATTTTCTATAATGTTTGCGTTAAACAGATGAATAATACAGGCATGCAGTAGCTATAATAGTGAACCTACAGTATCAGATTTTTTCATTCATTATTTGAACAATGCCAAACTGGATATATTACCCGAGAAAGAAAGGAAACAACTGATCAGCATGGCTAAGATAAGTGCAAACTAATGCATTACCTTTAACGTGAATGTATCCACGGAATTAGTTACCCTCTCTTGTATGACCCCTACAGGCTTAGTGCTTCCCCTTAAGAATACTAATGTAGCTATGGTGGATGGCTTACGGATATCGAGCATATTCTTGATGAGAATGTTGGTGGTGTTTTTGGACCTGACAGCTCCTGCCTCCAAGAACGCGAAGCCACACTGCAGCACTGAAACACGAGGAAGCAAATATAAATGTGCACGACTCACGAAATTGTAATAATGCAACTTGCTCGCCATGAGTTCAAACCTCCACCCGTTCCACGGTTTATTTGCAAGAATATATTTTGTTAAATATCTTGACAACTGCGATGCTGTGTGTTTAATGATGTTAATGGAGATATCCTGAAAAAGGTAACCAGCATAAACGAAACTAATATTTTTAACGCAGATTAGATAATACAGAGAATACATCAAATTATAAATACATAACACCGTAAAGTACTATTTCTAATACAGATGAAATAAGAGTATATATCTAAATCGTAAATAATGAACACAAGACTCATCAATCAGGAATAAGGATAAACTAACAGATGCAAGTTATCGCTGTGATCTTGCCCGTAGAGGGTATAGGGTTACTACTGCCCATGGGATGGGTATAGGGTGACTACTGCCCACATGATGGGTATAGGGTGACTACTGCCCATGGGATGGGTATAGGGTGACTACTGCCCACATGGGTATAGGGTGACTAATGCCCACATGATGGGTATAGGGTGACTACTGCCCACGTGATGGGTATAGGGTGACTACTGCCCACATGATGGGTATAGGGTGACTACTGCCCACATGATGGGTATAGGGTGACTACTGCCCACGGGATGAGTATAGGGTGACTACTGCCCACATGATGGGTATAGGGTGACTACTGCCCACATGATGGGTATAGGGTGACTACTGCCCACATGATGGGTATAGGGTGACTACTGCCCACAGGATGGGTATAGGGTAACTACTGCCCACATGATGGGTATAGGGTGACTACTGCCCACAGGATGGGTATAGGGTAACTACTGCCCACATGATGGGTATAGGGTGACTACTGCCCACATGATGGGTATAGGGTGACTACTGCCCACATGATGGGTATACGGTGACTACTGCCCACATGATGGGTATAGGGTGACTACTGCCCACAGGATGGGTATAGGGTAACTACTGTCCACATGATGGGTATAGGGTGACTACTGTGTGGAGAAATTTTCTCCAGGAGGGGGGTATCAGCCCCCTACAGCCCTTTCAGCCCTGAGGGGCCACTCAGAAGGGGCGAGCGTCTTGTTTACTGCTAGAGTGAGTAATTGATCACAGATGCTATGCCACGTAGTCAAATGACCTCTGCTCCTTGCAGCGGTGTTGCAACGTGTATTTTTATAAGAGACAGTACATCTCTTACTTAGCAGGACAATTAAGGAAAATCCTGCTCCCACTTTATTACCATAGTAAAACTAGTGTACATTGTTGTCTATGATTAAGACAGCAAGAAACAAACATTCTGCTTTGCTTCATCGAGGAGGTGACAAGGATGCAAGGTACTAGGTCATCGTTTTTTTTTTGTGCTGGGGGCAGTGACGGGATGGAGCCCTGTGGCGTCTGGGGCAGACTATCTTTGACTCTACTACAGGATAACCAACAAAGAACACTGATCTGTGCGTTAGTGTGAATAAAGTGTCTCGCAAAACACGATAAACATAAGAGAGGTGTGATCAGCTTCTCTTGTGATACATTGTGAAAAATAAAGACAAATCTTGTGGAACATAGTGTACCAGTGTGCGTTTCCTAGACAATGGAAGACGTGGACATCCAAGGACACTTCAGCTTCTATCAAGTCACCGATATCTGTCGAAGGTGTTGAGAACACCATAGCTCACGTTACAAAGAGCAAGGTATGTTACGAATTTCTTGTAGATCGGGGGATTGCGCAATTCTTGAGTCACAAGGAGTTTGTAATCAACCTATAATCGGCAGTAAGGTGTGGACTTTTGAGTCCAAACAAGTAAGTATTTCGTCAGCCATCATCGAATGAAATATGCTGGCATAACACCCCCTAGGGGTAATTTATACTTACAAATTGTATCTCTTGACAGCCCACTGTTGTGATGGTTTCGACAGCTTCTAGACCTCGTCTGCAGGGGCGGCTGTGTAGACGATTTGCTGTCATTTATCAGCTAAGTGTTCATTATATATAGTATAATAAACACAGCAGGTAAGGCCAAATTCTCAACAGAGTTTTGGTCGTGCTCGAACCGGATAAAGACCACACTGTGGTCCAAATATGTTGTACTACAGTGTACAAATAACCTATGAGCCAAGGTCCTTCGAAAAAAGCTGTAAAACTAGTGTTTTACAATATAAATCAGTATAAATGAGTCCCTCCAGACTCAATCACAGAGAATGGGCAGCCAAAAGAAAACGGGCGCTCACCCAGCGTTCACCCAACGAAAACGGGAGCTGGGTGACTCACCCAACAAGAAGACGGGGGATGGTATCCTGCACCCTCCATCAACTGCTCCAATCTGGAGAAATCGCTGATTAATACAACACCACCAAGTGATGTTGTTTGTCTGAGTGTATATATACACATAGTGTTTATAATGTTTATAGACAGAAATTAAGAGACAAGATTGTGTTAAAGTTTGTTTCTTATAGATCTACCTGTTATATTAAAGGAACTTATATATAAAGTGTAAGCTTTCAAATATATTAACAGTGAAATTTATATATGTGTAAGTAATATTCACGTGTGATTTACAGTTATACAGTGACATAGTGTATAGTGAATGAAGTGTATAACGTTATTTACGATTAATCATCATGGGCAGGCTGACACCGCAAACTCTAAGCCATAAACACCAGACACATGTACCCTGTACCCTTCATGGTCATTGACCCTGAGGTTAAGCTTAGTGGGTCAGTAGTGTCTGACTCGATTATTGCTGACTTAAGCATAACAAAAACTCAGCTGTTTATAGCAGTACAGTGTTTTATAAACACTCTAAGTGTGGTGCTAGAATTTTCAGTATACCATTAAAATGGCTTGTTTGAAAACTCAGTTTCAGTCTTTACAGACTAAGATTACACAATTAGAAAATCTAATTTCAGTCTGTCTAGGATTAACTCAAGATACAAACATAGATTTTGATGATCTTGAGGTCAAGTTTGAATTATTTACACAACGTCTGGAAATAATTAATTCAGACTATACACATTATGAAAATAAATTTCTTGAATCAGATCCATCTGAGGATGAAATTAAAAATGTTTTGGATACTTTTAGTGATCAACAATTAAGGTGGACAGGAGTACAGGCTATCTGCCGTAAAACTCTGTCACAGAGACCTACTGTAACTAGTGATCAAACACCTGTTACACCTGTAACAACAACAAGTGTCCCATTACCAAGCTTACCTACATTGTCATTACCTATTTTCCAAGGTCATAATTATGAAGAATTCATTAGTGGTTTTCAATCCATAGTAAATTCACGAACTGACATAGATGAGATTGCTAAGTTCAATTACCTTAAATGTCTTGTGAAGGGAGAACCCTATGAACTGATTAAGTCATTTCCGGTGGTTAAAGGTAATTATCAAATAGCCTTACGTGTCTTAGCAGACAATTACTTCGATGCTGACAAGGCCAGAGTTAGACATGCAGTCTTAATATCAAGCTTGAAGCCACCCAAACATTGTTTTTCAGACTTACAGGCATTTAGAATTACATTAGACAATAGTCTCAGATCTCTAGATGCTAAATATGACCTAAGACAATGTGATTGGTTTATCAGTGGTATTGTACAAGATAAGTTGTCACCACAAACTATTGAACGATTAAATATTATGTTCAATAAACGCTATTTCACTTGTGAGGAAATTAGCAATGGTTTACAAACAATAGTTTCATGCATGCAAGCAACGAGACAATATGAAAAATCCACGAATCCCGTGGATAATAAACCTTCAACTCAGTATAAAAAGAGTATAACTACTCCCACTAAACCACATAATGGGAAATCCCATATAGGCATTTATCAAGCTGTGAATACAATAGACAGTAAACAGACTGTCATACATAAACGTACTCCAAAATGTGTACTTTGTGATGGAACACATTGGGCACAGTATTGTAATCAATACACATCAATGGAGGCACGTAAACAACGTGTTCATCAGCTGAAAAGATGCATCAAGTGTTTAGGTGAACACAAGGGAGGAAAATGCTCACTGAAGAAGTGTTTTAAATGCAAGGGTATGCATCATACAGCATTATGCCCAAATACTTTTGCTGAACAGCAGCAGACTTCCACAGAATCAGGAAGTCAACAAGCAACAGCATTAAATGTGAGAGATAAGTTTAAAGCAACTGCTCTCCCGATAGCTCGAGTTGAGTTATCTAATAAATTACACAAAACCAATGTGCTAACACTATTTGATCAAGGCTCACAAAGGTCCTTCATAAGAAGAACAGTGTTGCAGAAACTGAATAAACAACCCTATGCCAAAATACAGTTAGATATAGCTGGGTTTTTCCACAATTCTGGTAAACAGACATATGACCTAGCCAAAATCACTGTTGGTCTAGGAAACAGGAAAAAGACAGTAGAAGCTGTGGTAGTAGATGATTTGCGTAAGTCTGTGCAGATCCAGGGATTAAAAGAAACAGTTGCAGCACTGAAAGCAGCTAAGGTCAAGTTAGCCTGTCCGGACATACAGACGGACACAATTAGTCCAATTGATTTAATCATTGGAAGTGATTATTATCACTGTTTTGTGCAAAATATAGTAAGTAAACATGATGTTCACTTGCTGAAAACAGCAGGAGGCCACATGATATGTGGTCCTATTCCCTCTCAAAGTGGGAAAGAAGCTGATATTGATTCAGTGGAAAATGTACTAGTTACGAGAATAACCGCTGATCATGTACCACAGCAAAAATTATCATTACTGGAAGAAATGAATGAACCAATTGATAAGTTGTGGGATTTAGATGCGATAGGTATTGATGTAAATAAACCAAGCCCACAAGAGTCTCAGACTTATAACCAATATTTGGACACTGTCAAATATAAAGATGGACAGTATTGGGTTAGGTTACCATGGAAATTAAATCCACCACATCTGCCTAGCAATTATCGCATGGCTTTCGGACAGATGAAAGCACAAATACATGAGCTCGGGAAGAATCCAGAGCTACTGACTGTCTATGATAATATCATACAAGAACAGTTGGACAATAAATTCATTGAGGAAATAGTCGAAGATAAGTTGAAGACAAACGCTCATTATCTCCCGCACCATGGAGTCAGAAAAGATTCTGAAACCACTCCACTACGTGTTGTATATAATTGCAGCGCACGTGCAAATAAAGATGTAGCAAGTCTTAATGACTGTCTGATGACCGGACCCTCACTAACTGAGAAGCTGGGAGACGTGCTTATGAAATTTCGCACAAACCCATATGCCTACACGGCTGATATTTCCAAGGCTTTCTTAAGAGTAGGACTACAGGAAATAGATAGAGATTATACTCGATTCTTGTGGCCTGAAAATCCACATGATCCTCAAAGTCCTGTGAAAACTTATCGTTTCAAATCAGTATTATTTGGTGCAACATCCTCTCCATTCTTACTAGAAGCTACTCTAAATACACATTTGAAGAAATCTGAAAGTCCCTTCAAAGAAGTCTTAAAGAAAAGTTTCTATGTGGACAATCTTCAAGGTACTGTATATAAAGAGGAGGATTTGAAATCCTTATACAGAGAAGCTAACAAGGAGATGAAAGAAGCAAATATGCCTCTAAGGATGTGGAATACAAATTCAAAGCAATTAAGGGAACTTATCAAAGAAGATTTCCCTGAAACTGAAATTCCTGATTGCAACAATATGCTGGGACTTAATTGGAACACACAGGAAGATACTTTGAGTCTCAAAAGGATAAATAATAAATCATGCAGTACACTCACTAAACGTAGTTTACTGTCAGAGGTATCACAATGTTTTGATCCTCTAGGACTCGTCTCACCAATTACCATAAAGGGTAAAATGCTTATGCAAGATGCATGGAAGCTCAAAATTGGATGGGATGAGAACTTGCCTCTAGAAATGAGTCAAGCATGGGATGAAATATCCAAGGAATTTAAGCAACTTCATCAAATTAAATTTCCCAGACAAATAGGTCAAGAGGGAAACAATTACACATTACATGTGTTCTGTGATGCGTCAACCAGAGGTTATGGCGCTGTAGCTTACATGAGTAATGCTGAAGGAAGTACACTAATTACTTCAAAGGCCAGGGTAGCACCCTTGAAGGTCAGAACAGTACCACAATTGGAACTGACAGCACTCTATGTAGGTACAAAATTAGCTGTCTATCTCAACAAAGTACTTGATCATCTCACTATTGAGAAAACCGTGATCTGGAGTGATAATGAAGCAGTGGTTAAGAAATAATAAGAGTAAGTTGGTCTATGTACAGAACAGAGTAGCAGAAATAAAAGAGATGCAGAGAGATTATCTCTTTCTTCACGTCTCTACCCAAGAGAATCCAGCTGACATGTTGTTACGTGGTGTCCCACTCAAGAAATTTGTGAATAATAAATTATGGCTCCACGGACCGAACTGGCTCTCTGATGAAAATAACTGGCCTCAGCAAAAAGCTCACATTATGCCAGAAGAAACAGTCTGCTTGAACACAGCAGAAATAAGTTGTGTAAATACTGCAGACACAACAGAAATAGTCATTGATGGATCTAATTACTCATCTTTGGGTAAAATCTTAAGAGTTACAGCTCTTGTCTTTAAATTCATTAAAGGAATTAAACCTGATTATGAATGTCTTGAACCCATTAAATACTGGGTGAAACTAATACAGAAAGATGTTTTCTCTACAGAACATAAATTTCTAGAAACACAAGATAAATCCCCAAAGAAACCTGTCATGATTAATTCTTTAGGACTTTATCTCGACTCAGAAAAGATTATAAGATGTCGAGGAAGAATTCATAATTCTTCACTACCTAAAGAAGCCATACATCCAATATTGATCCCCAAGAATCATTGGCTAACAAAACTGTGCAAAACGCCCACAGTAACGTGTTACATGGTGGGGTAGCTGACACACTTTGTCATATACGACAATCTTACTGGATACCTCAAGGTCGACAAAGTGTGAAAAAACAAATAAAGGACTGTATTACTTGTCGTCACTACGATATGCGAGTATGTCAGTATCCAGGTCCACCTCCATATCCCTCTGAAAGAGTTTGTCATGTCACTCCATTTGAGGTGACAGGTGTAGATTACACTGGACCAATAATTTTAACCAAAACAGTTGACAAAGTTCCCATCAAGGTGTACATCTGTTTGTTCACTTGTGCTACAACTAGAGCAGTACATCTAGAAGTAGCCACGGACATGTCTGCTGAAACTTTTATCAAATTATTCAGAAGATTTGCAGCCAGAAGGGCATGTCCCAGACTGATGATTTCAGACAATGCAACGAACTTTGTTGCTGGTGCTGCTTATATAAGCAAGATCTTTGATCAACCAGAAGTACAACAGATGCTGAATCAACGCAGATGTCGTTGGAGATACATTCCTCCTAAATCTCCATGGCACGGCGGATTTTATGAAAGAATGATCGGCATTGTAAAACGTTGTTTAAGGAAGACTCTTCATCGTCAGAGAATAGACTTAGAAGAATTCCGTACAGTTGTGACTGAAATAGAAAATAGAGTCAACAACAGACCTCTAACTTATGTTACCGATGATCTGGACAATTTAGAAGTGTTAAGTCCATCTCATTTACTCCATGGCAGAAGGCTCGAACCTGTTCCTCCCATGAATGATAAAGAAATCATAAAGGATCCTACTTATTTCGAACCTGAGAAACTCAGACGTAAATTCAAACACCTTAATAAAGTGATTGAATGTTGGGAGAAAATTTGGCAAGAAGACTATCTCACCTCATTGAGAGAACACTTCTATGGAGCTGGTGTTCCTGAAAATCATAAGTCCTTAAGACCTGGTGACATAGTGATTATTGACAATGATGGTCCGAGGTCCCAATGGCCACTTGGAAAAATTGTGACCATATATCCTGATGCAAATGGAATCATCAGGACAGTTGATGTTTTGAGCAAAGGTGTAGTGAATAAGCGGACAATAAACAAACTAGTGCCATTAGAATTACACAGTGTTGAAAACAAAATTAGTGATTCTCCAGAAACCACACAGACTAAAGCTGTTCAGAAAAGACAAGCAGCAGTGGTGGCGAGTGAGAAAATCAAATTAATGTTAAGTGATGAATAGTTCACCTGCAGCGAACCTCCGCCGCCCCCCAGTGTGGAGAAATTTTCTCCAGGAGGGGGGTATCAGCCCCCTTCAGCCCCCTACAGCCCTTTCAGCCCTGAGGGGCCACTCAGAAGGGGCGAGCGTCTTGTTTACTGCTAGAGTGAGTAATTGATCACAGATGCTATGCCACGTAGTCAAATGACCTCTGCTCCTTGCAGCGGTGTTGCAACGTGTATTTTTATAAGAGACAGTACATCTCTTACTTAGCAGGACAATTAAGGAAAATCCTGCTCCCACTTTATTACCATAGTAAAACTAGTGTACATTGTTGTCTATGATTAAGACAGCAAGAAACAAACATTTTGCTTTGCTTCATCGAGGAGGTGACAAGGATGCAAGGTACTAGGTCAGCGTTTTTTTTTTGTGCTGGGGGCAGTGACGGGATGGAGCCCTGTGGCGTCTGGGGCAGACTATCTTTGACTCTACTACGAGTGACACTGACGCCAGGATAACCAACAAAGAACACTGATCTGTGCGTTAGTGTGAATAAAGTGTCTCGCAAAACACGATAAACATAAGAGAGGTGTGATCAGCTTCTCTTGTGATACATTGTGAACAATAAAGACAAATCTTGTGGAACATAGTGTACCAGTGTGCGTTTCCTAGACAATGGAAGACGTGGACATCCAAGGACACTTCAGCTTCTATCAAGTCACCGATATCTGTCGAAGGTGTTGAGAACACCATAGCTCACGTTACAAAGAGCAAGGTATGTTACGAATTTCTTGTAGATCGGGGGATTGCGCAATTCTTGAGTCACAAGGAGTTTGTAATCAACCTATAATCGGCAGTAAGGTGTGGACTTTTGAGTCCAAACAAGTAAGTATTTCGTCAGCCATCATCGAATGAAATATGCTGGCATAACACCCCCTAGGGGTAATTTATACCTACAAATTGTATCTCTTGACAGCCCACTGTTGTGATGGTTTCGACAGCTTCTAGACCTCGTCTGCAGGGGCGGCTGTGTAGACGATTTGCTGTCATTTATCAGCTAAGTGTTCATTATATATAGTATAATAAACACAGCAGGTAAGGCCAAATTCTCAACATACTGCCCACAGGATAGGTATAGGGTAACTACTGCCCACATGATGGGTATAGGGTGACTACTGCCCACAGGATGGGTATAGGGTGACTACTGCCCACATGATGGGTATAGGGTGACTACTGCCCACATGATGGGTATAGGGCGACTACTGCCCACATGATGGGTATAGGGTGACTACTGCCCACAGGATGGGTATAGGGTGACTACTGCCCACATGATGGGTATACCTGGAGTTTACCTGGAGAGAGTTCCGGGGGTTAACGCCCCCGCGGCCCGGTCTGAGACCAGGCCTCCTGGTGGATCAGAGCCTGATCAACCAGGCTGTTGCTGCTGGCTGCACGCAAACCATCATACGAGCCACAGCCCGGCTGATCCGGAACTGACTTTAGGTGCTTGTCCAGTGCCAGCTTGAAGACTGCCAGGGGTCTGTTGGTAATCCCCCTTATGTGTGCTGGGAGGCAGTTGAACAGTCTCGGGCCCCTGACACTTATTGTATGGTCTCTTAACGTGCTAGTGACACCCCTGCTTTTCATTGGGGGGATGGTGCATCGTCTGCCAAGTCTTTTGCTTTCGTAATGAGTGATTTTCGTGTGCAAGTTCGGTACTAGTCCCTCTAGGATTTTCCAGGTGTATATAATCATGTATCTCTCCCTCCTGCGTTCCAGGGAATACAGGTTTAGGAACCTCAAGCGCTCCCAATAATTGAGGTGTTTTATCTCCGTTATGCGCGCCGTGAAAGTTCTCTGTACATTTTCTAGGTCGGCAATTTCACCTGCCTTGAAAGGTGCTGTTAGTGTGCAGCAATATTCCAGCCTGGATAGAACAAGTGACCTGAAGAGTGTCATCATGGGCTTGGCCTCCCTAGTTTTGAAGGTTCTCGGGAGGCCAAGCCCATGATGACACTCTTCAGGTCACTTGTTCTATCTAGGCTGGAATATTGCTGCACACTAACAGCACCTTTCAAGGCAGGTGAAATTGCCGACCTAGAAAATGTACAGAGAACTGCCCACATGATGGGTATAGGGTGACTACTGCCCACATGATGGGTATAGGGTGACTACTGCCCACATGATGGGTATAGGGTGACTACTGCCCACATGATGGGTATAGGGTAACTACTGCCCACAGCATGGGTATAGGGTAACTACTGACCACAGCATGGGTATAGGGTAACTACTGCCCACAGCATGGGTATAGGGTAACTACTGCCCACAGCATGGGTATGGGGTGCATGGTGGGGCTAGCCAATCATTATCCACAATTGACAGGTTAATATTATTATTATTTATTATAATCAGAAAGAAGCGCTAAGCCACAAGGACTATACAGGACAGGTTAATAAATATAAATCAAATAATTATTGACAAAGAAAACGGAATAAAATAAGGGATGACTACAGAATTCACGTGATGCACTGTAACACTTTACAAATTATGGCTTTCCTTGGTATCCATGTGTCATTCTTCCTTCACAGATACAATACAAAGTAGGGAAGAGTATTCCCCTTAATTATACACACACGTTATTTACGTCTTCCTCAAGGACAGTAAAATATAGGTGATAAAACAGGACGCTTGGATGAGTACAGAAAGACTGCCGAATACGTGTTACCTTCCTCAGCCACTGTGATCCCAGGAGACATTACTACAGCGGAGTTTACCCCTATGCTACTGAAGGGCTTTTGATCCAAGACACTAGAACTACCCTCCACGTGGATGACACCTAATTCCCCGGGCGTCGTATTATCCTTACGGGTTAAGTTAAAGGGCTCCGTGGTCTGGTGGCAAAAGCTTTCGCTTCACATGCTGAGGATTCGGGTTCGATTCCCGGTGGGGTGGAAACACTCGATGCGTTTCCTTACACCTGTTGTCTTGTTCACCTAACAAGTAGGTACCTGGGTGTTAGTCGACTGGTGTGGGTCGCATCCTGGGGGACAAGATTGAGGACCCCAGTGGAAATAAGACGGACATTTCCCTCGATAACGCACTGCCTTTCTTGGGTTATCCTGGGTGGCTAACCCTCCAGGGTTAAAAATCCGAGCAAAATCTTATCTTAAAGGCTATCGACTACACTAGGGTCAAGGCTGCACGTAATATTTTCGTCACTAGGCAAGAATAATACCTAAAATATGGATTAAAGTCAACTCTCAGCATATACACGCTGAGAACCCCTTACTGGTTTATCTCTTCCCTAATAATCCATAGATTATGCCTTTATAATAATAATATTATTATTATTATTACCACCTCGAGATCATCAGATCACTAAGTGTCTGGAATTATACAATGAAATAGTGATAATGGAGTACAAGATGTGAATACATAACCTGTGAGGACAGGCATCATTACTGTGGTTGAGCAACCTCGAATGATGTGTAAATCTTCCTAGCCAAGGCTGAGTCCACGTGAGCATTCATCCAGTTACTGGCCACACCTAATGGTGCTTAACATGACTGACCGAGCGACGAGAAAGTCATCTACAGCGCCCAGTATAATATGCCAGGAATCAGTAAAGCGTACTCCTGTGCATCAAGGAGTACCTCAGGGAAGAGATGTCAGATTTGGGAAGAGTAACTAGCGGGGTCCCACAGGGATCGGTATTAGGTCCAGTTCTGTTTCTGGTGTATGTGAATGACATTATAGATGGGATTGAATCATGTGTATCCTTGTCCGCGAATGATGTAAAACTACTGAAGAAAAATATAATCATGAAAAACTGCAAGATTGACTTAAACACCATGAATGTAAGTATATGAAGACAGGGGAAGGGACAAGACCGGACTCAGAGTAAAGACTTGGGAGACAGAGGCTGTAGATTTCACTCATCGAGAAAGATCTAGAGGTCACAGTAGTGCCTGGCATATCACCAGGGAACTATATGAGCCGAATAACCTTTGCAAGCAAATTCTCGTCTGGTAAATATTAAGAATAGTCTTCAGGGGTATTGATCCAGTCAGTTGCAGCTTCCCTTCCCTTCCTCCGATTAAACCTGATTACCCTTCCAATTCAGTTGTATGTTGACCTTGACACGTGTAGCCTTTTCTCATGACTAATAATAATAATAATAATGGATATTTGGAGAGGCTACCT
The DNA here is from genome assembly GCF_038502225.1 of Cherax quadricarinatus. Taxonomy (NCBI): domain Eukaryota; kingdom Metazoa; phylum Arthropoda; class Malacostraca; order Decapoda; family Parastacidae; genus Cherax; species Cherax quadricarinatus. The sequence continues at coordinate 57,858,886 of NC_091298.1, forward strand.
ATTGCCCACAAGGTTAAAGAGAGAGAACATAAGAATGGAGGAACACTGCAACAGGCCTACTGGCCTATACAAAGCAAAATATCAAGCTATCCAATAGTGAAACGTCTGAGAAAACTTGTGTTTAACTTCTACACGACCAGCAAACCCTTTCAATAAATTTCATTAATAGAATGAAAGTTAAAGACTTTAGATTAGTAACCCTGGAGAATTAATAATCCAGGGTAACCCAAGAAAACCTTGGTAATAGATACCAACAAATTGGTTTAGAAAGACACGTTTCGGTCCTGGGACCTTGATTACTTCAAGGTTCCACGACCGATACGTTTTCCAATAAATATGTCCTAGTGTTTGCTCACGTGTCTTTCTAAACCAAGCAATGTGACTTATTTCCACTGGAAGTCTATTTTAGGTCCACCCGCAGGATGCAGCTCACAACACTTTACTAACTTCTAGGTATTTACTACCAAGCATTAGGACATCTCTGGATGCGAAAGGCACTTTAGATTCCTGATTACCAGAAACCTGGAACAAAGGTAGCAGTACCCAAGTGCTTACTATAACGCTAAAATGGAGATAAAATTTATAAAATACCGACCCGATGGAAAAATAAACAAATGCAGATGATGTGATCAGTAAAGGATCACATTATACTGCATCTGTGTTTTTCCATAAAGCTGAAATAGAGAAATAGTATAGGTATAATTGGAAGATAGGCATACACAAAGGAGATATAAAGGCTTTTGAGGATATCCCGTCAAAGAAAAGAATCGATATAATGGTTCAAATTGATAAGTTTATATTTATAAAGGATATAGGAAATAGAGTAGTCGATGAGCGGAATAGTCTACCTAGTAGTCAATGAAACTACAACTTTGGATAGCTTCAAATATAGGTTAGATGAATACATAAGTGCTAGGGGTTGGACGAGTTAATAGTTATCAAAGCTTATTCCTTGGGTAGCATTGGAAATGTGTTGAGCATATATATTTGTTAGTGAGTTTGGGTTTGACAACCTGCCTAGCTGTATTCTTTTGCAGATTGATGGACTGAACACATCGACTCTAGGCTGAGGGACTTATTACCTCAAACTCCTCCTCCTCTTCACCATTCTCCTTTGTATGGACTGGTGAAGTCACTGTGTGGCGAAACGTTTCCTGAATTAAGATACCAAAGTGTTGTACATGTGTCTTAATTTATCAACTTGTCGGTTCTCTGAACCATTTATCTACATAGGCCAGTAGGCTTGCAGCAGTGTTCCACCTTATGTTTTTATGTATTGCACGCGAACTTATGTAGCAGTACCACTCATTGTGAGAATGAACAGCACATTGCCAGTAATAGTTAATACAACCAGTATTGTAAAAAAAAAATATTACTTTGCAACTGAGATTTTTTTGTTACTGGAATACACGAAACACTGACCTTTGTTGAACATCACTTTGATCCCTTTGCTGATTTCTTCCCATATATGTGAACACTTTGTTGTAGTTCCGAGAGAAGACGGGTAGTAGGATTATCTTTTTATATATAGGTAGGATTTTTGCCCCGATGGCCTACTAGAGTGTCTCACAACTTCCTTCTTCCCCGAGGGTAGAAATTAATGTGCAGTGCCACTCATCGAATGAGTCAACATACCACCATAATAACCACATTTCAGACCAGTTAGTATAGTAAAAACAGTATTACCTTGTACCTGAAAGATTTGTTGTTAATGAAATACGTGCAGTGAGGCTGCGTCTTTTATAAACTTTCTTTTTGGTTACATTGAATGATGTCATACATCATCCATGAATGTTTTGGTTAGGAATATGGTGTGTACTAACTTATTTGTGGTTGTATGGGTTGATTCTCAGACCATGGCCGTGTCCATTAACTTGCCACCATTCTGATTCACTCTTTCTTAGCCTCGTGCCCCCCTCCCCGTCCTCTCTCTCTATTGTACCCATTATGTCTTCTGTTGTGGTTCAGCCGAACACTACAATTGTCGAGTAACGTCACTGAGGCGAATACTTTGATTATATTAGGTCGGACAAATACACAGTGGGAGTTTATAACAAGCTCACAAATTGTGGGCATGTTATGATTTTTTCCCATTAACTGCATACTGACTCTTCATGGGAATAGTTGGTTGTAAGACTACGATACCTAACATGGCCCAGTATAGCCTCATGCTAGGTAGGGTTTACATTGAAAGTACACATAAGGTAGAGGAGATTTGTTACCTTACATTAGGAGTATACATAACTGAGTGCTCATCTTTTCGTGTGTGTACTAATGCTCACTTCACCACCTGTATGATCCGCAAAATAGTATATAAAAGCTCATCCCAGGAACATATATATTTACACTTGACAACACGTGTTCTATTGCTAGTATGATTTGTTAGAGATTTATTTGGAGCGTCTTTGAGCATAGCACAGAGACAGGTGTTTGAACAAGGGCAGTGTTTTTTTTTTTTTCATATTTTGTGAAAGCTTCTATTGTTTGGTTTCAGGAATGTGGATGGTGAAACAGATTATCCACGCCAGTCTTTGTGTGTGTACTCACCTAGTTGTGGATTGCAGGGGTCGATTCACAGCTCCTGGCCCTGTGTGTGTGTGTGTGTGTGTGTACTCACCTAGTTGTACTCTCCTAGGTGTGGTTGCAGGGGTCGATACATAGCTCCTGGCCCCGCCTCTTCGCTGGCCTCTACTGTGCGTGTGTGAGAGAGAGAAATACAAGCATTTATTAAGGTACTCACGGGTTATTAAGATCCCAAAAACTATGAGGAAGATCATGTCCATGTTCTTCTGGAGACAAGCCAGTGCCTCGGACTCTGACAGTGTCAGAGGCGAGGGAGGTACAGTGGGCGTGGGTTGTGTAGCTGGTGTGGGCGGTACATTGGGTAACGGCAGCGCCATACCGGATACAATTCAGAAGTTTTGTGCCACTAAATCTAACATCTGAGGCGCTTGACGCGTAATATGATTTGTGTACGAAACTCGCTATAATACAACACTCTTTCCTATTTGTTAATCAATTAGGATAGAAGGAAATTAAAATTATTAGTTACTGGTAGTTCTAAAAGAGTCGTAAATTCTAGCTACTTGTTCTGGGTGTTTCTTAGTTCTAGGTCCGCGTTAGTTTTAAGTAATTCTTAATTCCAAGTGTTTCTCTGTTCCAGGTTCTTAGTTCCAACTGCGTCTTAGTTCATGTTCTTCTTAGTTCCACGTTCTTCTTAGTTCCATGTTCTTCTTAATTCAAACTGCTTCTTAGTTCATGTTCTTAGTTCCAGCTGCTGTGTAGTTCCAGGTTCGTCCTGGTTCCAGCTGCTGTGTAGTTCCAGGTTCGTCCTGGTTCCAGCTGCTGTGTAGTTCCAGGTTCGTCCTGGTTCCAGCTGCTATGTAGTTCCAGGTTCGTCCTGGTTCCAGCTGCTGTGTAGTTCCAGGTTCGTCTTGCTTCCAGCTGCTGTGTGGTTCCAGGTTCGTCTTGGTTCCAGCTGCTGTGTAGCTCCAGGTTCGTTCTGGTTCCAGCTGCTGTTAAAAGGCCCCAAGTTTCTTCTGGTTGGTCGCCAAGTTCCTCAACATAACATTAGGTCAGTACCGAGAACGCTTAATAAATTACGCTATTTGTGTATTTTTCCACAACAATTCTTAATTTTTAACAATGTAAAACAATGGTTACGAAACAACACAAAATGGAACATCAGATTATTATATGTATAGAAATTTGGAAACAAAAAAAGTGCGACTAATGGATTGTATTAGGCTACAAAAAACTATTGAATATGGTGAAATAATTGTAAGAATTATGATATCGCAAACAAATCAAGAGACGATTATGAGTTAAGAGCGACGACACCATTACTCCGAAAGCATCAGCGATCAACTGCCTGAGGTTTTAACCTGCCTTTGGTTGCAATCAGATGCAGGCATGTGACGAATCCTTTGTAGACACTGATTGGTGCTCGCTGAAGGTTACGTCACTATAGCGTCATCATGTGAGGACCAGTGGCAATAAGCAAAAAAAAAAAAAAAAATACAATGGAAAATCGGAGCCAGATGTTAGTGTGTTCCAAAAAAAAAAGTTAGAAAATTGTGGGTTAGGTGTTCTAACACGATTACATGTTTTGTTATATACACACTAGAGACACATGCTGAAGGAAAACAAATCCTTCTCAAACAGTTGCTAACATTTTTTTTCTTTGAATATAAAGTTTGTTGATAATAATACGAAAGACCAGTCTAACATTTTCTTTACAAAAACATGTCAACACTAGCCTGATACAGATTATAATAAATCTTATTTTTGTCTTAACGTGGGATAGCTAATACGATCACCTCGCTGGAAGAAACTCGGGATTAAAAATATGACAAATCTCAATAGATTATAATTTCTGTAGGCCGCTCAAGGGTGGTTCTTACTGGAGAGTGAATCTTGGTCCAGGAAATTTGTTCTGTTCTCTCTTTCCCTGAATCGCAGCTGCTGGCCTAACATTCCCCAGGCATTGAATGACTCGTATTAATGTTGCTAGAATTACCCACAGTATGTTAGGTAAAATGACACAAGTGCGAGTAATGTGACATTTTATTGTAGCAACGTTTCGCTCTCCAGGAGCTTTATCAAGTCGTTACGGCTTGATAAAGCTCCTGGAGAGCAAAACTGTGACTCCTAAGGTTTTAACGCTTCTCCCACAAATGTAATAATATTTTGCCCCGGAATACTGTGCATACATGTTAATGTATATTTATGTATGATTTGAATTATCATTATTATTCCGTTAACTATAAAGATAATTTTACATTGTTTAAAAACCTTCAATAATTACATTAGGAGTATGAATATTATTGGTATATTGAGGCGATAAATTATGAAGATTTAACCTTGTATAACCTAGCCAAGACTTGTAATATTCTGTGCATTAGGTAAATGAGTTAAGAATCCATAGGGGAATATAACTATGTGCCGAATAATCCGGAAAAATCAAGTGTATTTGAGTCAGACAGCTGGAGCTTAACCCATAACACGAGACCTATAATCTGGTGCGGCCCGGCGAATGTGTTGTCCCGCATGGCTGCTGCTGCTGTTTTTTTTTTTTCTAATGCTGCTGTTGCTGTTGAGTCCATGCCTTAAATTTCACTCAGACCACGAGTCCATCACGGGTAAGTGGTCGCTGTTGTTATGGTCTTCCAACGTGACAATCAGACCACTGAGTCGCTTACAAGCAAGTCGGTGGTCGCTGCTGCCGATATCCACCATTGTAACACTCACCACTGAGTCAATTTGTAAGCTGTTGTCGTGGTCCACCATTGTGGCACTCAGAACACTGGGTACAGTATGTAAGTTGCTGCCGTGGTCCACCAATGTGACAGAATGCAGTCCAAGCTGCTGTTATGGTCCACAATTGTAACACCACTGAGTCCAAGCTGTAAGCTGCTAACGTGGTTGATAGACGAGGTGTTGCTGTATATTCATGTAGGTCCGCCAGAAGGGGTCCTGGCTCGGATCTTCTCCATGTGGTGACCTGGCAGTGGCTCTCGAAGGTGTCAGTGTGTGTAAACGTGATGTACCGTTTACAGCCCTATGGTAGAAGCACGGTGAGCATTCTTGTCAAGTGTAGCACCGCTTACAGCACTATGGTAGGGGCAGCCCTATGACAAGGTCACGGTGAGTCTTCTTCAGGACAAGTTGAGTATCGTTTACAGCCCTTTGACAAAAGCACGGTGAATCTTTCGATTCCATTTGAGCTATTCCTGGCACTCAGGCCACAGCCCGAGTGTCAGAACGACACAGGAGATTCTATGTGGGTGTGTTGAACACTTGACGTCTGAGAGGCAGCCAGCCATGGTAGCGTAACCAGTGAACGGCTCAAGACAGACCTGTGTCAGGCGAGTTTTCTCTGGAGAATAAACCTACAACTTTATTTTCTCATGAATTACTTCATCACGGTAAAACTTAAGCATACTTGGGATTTTTTTCGTATTTCCATATTACCAACAGCCTGACTAATCAGCGATCGGTCCGCGATTAGCGGACGGAGGCTTGAGTCTGCAGCACTCCTTGCTTTGAATGACCCCCACGGGTTTGGAGGTTCACATTATTAGTAGTTAATAGTAATGATCCAGTTATTTGAGAAAACAATTCCCTTCCCGAGTGCTTTATTACTACACATTAATGGGGAAGCGCTAAACCAGTAGGGGCCATACAGCGCCTGGGGAATGGGAGAAATTCAAGTTTAATCCGAGGAAGAAGGTTGTTCCAGTTCCTTTCATCGAGAGCACAGTTTGAAGCTTTAAAACAAACCAGAAGTTATTTGTTTGCCTGGAGTAACTGGAGGATGCTGCTTCTGATCGGCTTCAAACTTTCATTTTTTGTGGTTTACACTGAGAAAAATTCAGATGTAGGTTTCAGTTTGCTAATTTTGTTAAGAAATTGACGTATTATTGCTTACGTGGTATTGCTTGAGAATACTTCATATTAGCTGTGAACTTTTAAATCTGATGCATCGTCTTTAGAGGAAGGTTTATTATTTTTTTTTTTGGGCGGACTTTACAAGTGAGTTTTGTTTCCTTCTGGAATACAAAGAAATTGTTGAATAATTTTTACTTGATTCCCATTTGTTGTTAAGGAGATAATTTTTATCTGCACGTTAAGAGACCATACAATAAGTGTCAGGGGCCCGAGACTGTTCAACTGCCTCCCAGCACACATAAGGGGGATTACCAACAGACCCCTGGCAGTCTTCAAGCTGGCACTGGACAAGCACCTAAAGTCAGTTCCTGATCAGCCGGGCTGTGGCTCGTACGTTGGTTTGCGTGCAGCCAGCAGCAACAGCCTGGTTGATCAGGCGCTGATCCACCAGGAGGCCTGGTCACAGACCGGGCCGCGGGGGCGTTGACCCCCGAAACTCTCTCCAGGTACTCCAGGTAATAGTTGAAATATTTAATAATTCAAATATTTAATAATAATTTTATATCAGCAAGTACATGTACAAGGTATACAGACCACAACCGACATCAATAATATACTACTATATAGAAAGCCACTTGTTATGCTGAGCATTTCTGGCAGATTTTGTTAGTTTTGTCCCAGGATGCGACCCACACCAGTCCACTAACACCAAGGTACCCATTTTACTGATGGGGAACATTAACATCCGGTGTAAGGAAAAACGCCCAATGTTTCTACCCTCGCCGGGAATCGAACCTGGACATCACCGTGTGAAGCGAGAGCTTTAACCACCAGGCCACGGGGCCTGTTACGTTCTAGCATATTTCCTGGCATACCACACTAACTATTGTGAATGTGTAGTAAAATACTTTTATATTTCTATGATAAACAACGGAGACCAATACTCTGAAAAATATTCTCATAAGCTTTCAGTCTTTTGTTAGCAAGTAAATTTCTATGGAAATCGTCTACCAAGTTTGAGCGAGCTTCATATTTGTGACTGGGTTAACCCAGTAGTTTTAGCGTTTATTATAATAATTTGACTTTCCGGACAGCGTCGTGTGAGGGCATTTACTATCTTCAGCTAGCATTTTTACTGCTGAATTGTATGCTATTCTTGCAGCACTTATTCGTATCGCATCTATGCCTGTGTCATCATTTGTGGTTGTCTCAACTCCCTTAAGTGCTCTACAGGCTATACGGAAATTTGACGCACCTCACCCCCTAGTTCTCCGTATCCAACTTTGGCTACGCCGTATCTCTACCAAGCATAAAGATATTGTTTTTTGTTGGGTCCCTGGTCATGCTGACGTACAGGGCAATGAACAGACAGACACTGCTGTGTGGTCAGCAGTACATGACCTACCAATTTCATATAGAGGTGTTCCATTTCCAGACTATTTTGCTGTAATAGCTACCCACCTTCACACTCAACATTGATCAACTTTACTCGGTAACAAACTTCATTCTATTAAACCGAGCATAGGTTACTGGCCAATTCATGTCATCAGTGCCGAGGTTGGGAGACTACTCTCTCCCGCCTTCGCATAGGCCACACTCGTCTTACTCACGGGTATCTCATGGAGAGGCGCCCTGTTCCTCTCTGTGAGCAGTGTCAAGTTCCAGTATCGATTAGCCACATTCTGTTAGACTGCCCTCTCTATCAACGAGCACACAGAATTTACCTCCAACGTCGTCTCCGCTCTACTACTCTCTCTTTACCTTCCCTTCTTGCTGATGGACCATCCTTTAATCCTGACTCTCTCATTGACTTTTTGACAACGGCTGATTTACTCCACAAACTCTGATGATGGTACCTTTCGCACTCCCCTCAGCCCTTTCTACCTCAATCTTTTGCTGCCCTCTGACCTTTCACCATCCACTGCCCCGCTGTTCTCCATAACCTATTACTCATCCATCTCCCTTTTGCCACCTGATACCCTCGCTTCCTTCCTGCCCTGCAGCACTGTATAGCCCTTGTGGTTTAGCTTCTTTTTGATTATAATAATAATATAATTTGACTGGGTTCAGCTGTAGCTCCTGGGTCGCTTGAGGGTAAAGTTTCTGTGAGTCTTTCGAGTGTTGATCTACAACTTACGCTGTAAGTTTGAGTCTTCTTAATTGTGTCCTTCTAAAATTACTGACTTTTTGAAATTGTTGATCTTCAGCTCCTGAACCTCTTGAGAAGCGCATAGGTCTATTGTGGGAGTTAACATATATTTCTTTTTACCTCTTGAGGGTCTGGAGGTTCGACTACTATGTCCCTTAGATACATTGAAGTACAGCGGACTGAGGTAATTGGACAGAAGGGATGCTTATCTCGGGTCACTCATCTATAACTTGTATAGCAATTTAACTGTTTTTTTCGCACTTTATTCCCAGATAGAGGTGAATCTTTCCTACTACCTCGCGTAAACTAAATACTGTAAATCGCAGTGCCATAATAAATGATTATTATAGGCAAAAAGTGGTGGTAAATTGTGGAGTGGAGATTTAACCTAGGATAACCTTGCAAGCTGCATCCTGCCGTTGGTGGCATTTTCTCTGTTTTGACATTGATTGTAAAGCTTACTTATTACAAGGAAGGTGGAGGGAGGGGTCACTGGAGCAGTATAAAAATATTTTGACTGCTGCCAAGAGGCTATCGGCCACACGTAATGGAGTTATATGATCAGGGATCTTTCCCTCATAGGAGGTTGTTGGATGCTGGTGAAGGGCTCTTGACCCAAGGAATTGGATCTGCTCTTTCTTGGAATCCAGCGCTGAATGACCCTTATGGGTTTAGAGCTTAATTATGCTTATAATAATAATAATTTTCCTTGGATCGAACCTGAATGCCTCCCATTCCCCAGGAGCTGTATGGCCCCTTTGGGTTTGGCGCTAAATATAATAACCTGGGAACTATGAGAGTCCTGTGGCAGCCACTGAACAAAAAGGATTGACCTCTAAATCCTGCTCCAGCCTTGTGAATAAAGATCAATTGGTTGGTCAACACTGAACGCTCAAGTTAAAAAAAGTCTTATCAATGAAGATATGTGGTGGTAGACAACTTTCAAGGTCCGGGAGTACGAAGTCTGAGATAAGATAATTTGCCAAGAAGTTACACCAGAGCTACAATAGATAAACAATGTGTATATTTTACTACGTAATACCCATAGTTATGCATAGCTTTTCAAGCAGTCTTAAGCTAGGATAAATATTAAACATATAAAATGGAAAAACACATTTGGAAAGAAAAACAAATAGGATATCGCATATAAATGTAATACACATTTAAATATAAAATTGCTTAATATTGTAATACAGAGTTTAAGGAGAACTTAGTATTTACTGAAAGATATTGACTTAAAATTGAAAGTTATAAAGTTTTCATTTATTATCTATAAACAGACCTAGGAACTCACCTTCATCCTTTATTTCTACTCCAGATTCATTAATTTTAATGTGATTAAAGTCAGGGGATTATTTCCGGGTTCAATGTTCTTTTTTCCTTAACAGCAAAATTACAAGAAGCCCTTTCACGTGTTTTTAGCATACTCCAGGTATCAGTGTACTGGTATCCTATTCTGCATGATAGTTACAAAGGAAATAAGTCACTTTGACTTTTTGGGGAATTATTCTAGGTAATTTGCATATGTTACTATATATAATTATTTGTGTGACTGTATTTGTGTATCTGTACGGTACCTAAATAAACTTACACATGATGGAGCTCATACAGTGTTGAAGCTCCGATCTCACCTAACTGTGGTTGAGGGGGTCGAGTCTCTGCTCCTAGCAGGCCCCCACGTCTGTTATAATAATAAAATAATCTTCATTTCTACAAGTACATGTACAAGGTATACAGGTCTAGCTGACATCAGTGACATACTACTATATAGAAAGCCGCTTGTTATGCAGAGCATTTCAGGCAAATTAGGTCAGCTTTGTCCCAGGATGCCACCCACACCATTCCACTAACTCCCAGGTACCCATTTTTTACTGGTCAGTGAACATGACAACCGGTGTAAGGAAAGACGCCCAATGTTTCAACCCTTGCTGGAAATCGAACCTGGAATCACCGTGTGAAGCGAGAACTTTAGCCACCAGGTCAAGGGCCACCATAACTTTGGTACTTAAGAACGGTCAAGTGATGTCCTGCTATAGGCTTACGAGTAAGAATGATTTGACTCTAACCTAAATTAGTCTTCTTCATCAGGTTACTAATCTCTGTTTTTGCCCAATAACAATCGAAACCCTTCAGAATAAAGATTGATCTTTATATCAGAATTTAACTGGAAGAACTGGCCAGACAAGTTCAGGCCGGGACCCAACACAAGCCAGACATCCTGCCCACTTCAAGGACAATAATAATAGCACAAAGGTAAATACTATAACCTACAGCTGGTGCTCTATTGTCGGCTCAAAGGAAAAAAAATTACTAACGGGAATAAGAATTGTGGAGTTAAAGGGTCAATGGAAGTTGAGTTTCCAGGGCGAGACCGTCTCCTGTGTTTCAGTTCATTTTATTTATCGTACTGTAATTGTTATTTAGATATAAGCCAGTTTAATGACCATTTTTGATATATGTATTTGTTTTTGTTTATCAGGTTTTGCCAAAATGGTGTAAGTTAATAGGTTTATTATACACCTCCCAGCCATCCTGTGGGAAGTAGTGATTACAGAGGCATATAACTGGACCTATTATGTACCTTTGTAATCTTGGTAGTTAAGCAAATTATAGCGGTAATAAAATATTTACATGTTTATAATGATATAGCGTAGTTTAATTACTAACACATACTACATTATAGAAATTATATATTCATTAAAGTGATTATCATATCTTCTGTTGCACAGGGGACCAAATAATAATTAAATTACTACAGTAGCGCTGTATGACACTTATGAGTTTAATGTTTAGTTATGATTATAATAATAAATAATAGTATAGATAGATGCAGTTATGTATTGGTCATGATGATTATCTTTTCTTTAGTTTACGCTGAGTTCTTTAGTTTTCGTTATTTTCCAATAGTTAAGGTTAGTTATCAGTGGTTTGTGTTGTCAGTAGTGTTCATTCAGACTGTTGCTTCCTCACAACAACACTGGCTACACCTCACCACAGGTTAGTTATATACTACTATAACTTGTAATTAATCCCTCGTAACTACGTTAAGTGATTTCGCATATTTAAATAAATAAATTAGTGGACGTCTTTGGCGAGGTAGTTATATAGATGTTTATTGAGGTTATTACACACTGGTTATCCAAGGTAATTTACACTATGATAAATTGATAATTGTACCTGTGTGTACCTGTGCCTATATAAATTTATGTACTTATTCGAGGACCTTAATTTAAACAAGTCGCCTTGTTTGACTTTATTGGGTTATCCTAGTTTAAATTCTACATAATTGACTACAGTATATGACAGGTAATATGACTACCATTGTATGTGTACTTGTGTGTAACTGTAACTAATTAAACTTTGATAGCTTAATTAAATACAGAGGCGATAAGTAATGCTTTAACTTAGTATAAACTAATAAAGTCAAAGATAACCCAGTACTCTAATGGGTTTTATTTGCCCTTGTTAATAATAATCTGTATAGCCTCTCTAGACTTTGGAAATCAGTATTAGTATTATTTTTTTTTGTCAAACTTGCAGTTTAAATTTTATCTTCAGCCTTTATTTTAATATAAAGATTCATGCATAAGTAGTCATTATTGTGGATCAGAATTTTGTTGCCCTTCATGTAGAAATACACCTATAATTAATTGGTATACTCCAGAGATCTTGGAAAGTTTTAGTGGTCTTTTGACATTAATAATTTAAGTAGGATTTTAACTGATACTGATTATTTTAACCTGGTATGATAGCATTTGTTTGTGTTGAGTGCTAATGTTGCTAGCTTTTATTAAATTTTCGTTGTTTTTATTACGTGTGTATTTATTTTTTTTATTACTGTAAGCCCAGAGTGACTAACACGGTCAAAGTGCTCTGAACGTATCTCGATCACGGTACCGTGGGTCGCATCCTGGGACAAAAACTGATTTAATTTGCCCGAAATGCTCTGCATAGTAGTATGTCACTGATGTCAGCTAGGACTGTATACCTTGTACATGTACTTGTAGTAAATAAAGATATTATTATATTATTATTATTATTCTTATAACAAATAGATGAGTAAGAGACATGTGCAATAGTCTAGTATCTTTATTATGATGAATAGTTTGAAAAACCGACAAGTTGAAGATTGAGACACTTATGCAACATATGGGAATCTTTATTCAGGAAGCGTTTCACCACACAGTGACTTCATCAGTCCATCAATCTTGTAGATGGACTGAACACATCGACTCCAGGCTGAGGGACTGATTACCTCAAACTCCTCCTCTCCTTACAACTTTCTACTTTGTATTGGACTGATGAAGTCACTGTGTGGTGAAACGTTTCCTGAATAAAGATTCCCATATGTTGCATAAGTGTCTAGTATCTTTATTGTTGAAATATTTCACATGCTCAGCAGGCTCCTTCAGTTGAATACAGAGGTGGTTTAAATAATGGAGATAGTAGAAGGAATGGAATGGTAAATATGAGGTGATCAGTCGTACAGTCATGTTAAGTGTTTGGCTACATAGCCTTGATAGTGTATGGAGCTGAACACTTCTCCTGTGGCTTGGTAGGCAGTGCACTCGACTTACATACTGAGTGTCCGTGGTTTGATCCCCAGCACGGGTGGAAGCATTAAGCATGTTTCCTTACACCTGCTGTCCCTGTTTAACTAATAGTATGCAGGTATCTAGGTGTTAGTTGACTATTGTGGGTTGCATCCTGGGGGTGGTAGTATATGTATATCTTGGATAGGGGCTGGACTTTGAAATGAGCTGAAGTAGGATAACAGCCTGTGAAACTGATTTGTGTAAAAAAAAAAAAAAAAAAAAAAAAAAAATAATGCTGAGGGACCCACCTCAAAATTACTTATTCAAGGCTGGAAGATTTATCACCTTATATTTACCTCTCCTCTGCTTCTGTTGCCAGTATGTAAGTTGCCTCAGTATTCAACAGAAGAAGCATACTAAGCAGGTGAAATGGTTTGACAACACAGATATGCTGCAGTTACTCAAATTTAGTCGAGTTCTAAAAATATTATATAATGTCTAGCATTAACAACTTCATTATAAATTAACAAAAATTACAAAATTAGTATCTTATTTTGTTTTAAATATACTGTACATCTTATGTTCACTTTCTTACAACTTGGTTTATTCAATCTAACATACCCTACAGCATTAAATTACCCTCCCCTAGTATACTTGGCATGAAATAGATTTACTTTTCCTAACCTTATGGAAAATTATAATTTGCATATAGGATTAGTTATAACCATTTGGTATAAACATACTGTATCTGGGATACAAAGCCCATGGCTTTTATCTAGGTATCCCTAGCAGAGTATTGAACAATAATTAGAATGAAACTAACACCCAGGTACTATATTTACATTTAGGTTAACTTGGGTGATGGCTATAAGGAGACTGACACGTAATTTACCATGCTCAGGATATGAATAAATGGATATGCTGTTGGACTCCAGAAAGGGATTCAGGAAGTCCTGGAGATGAGAAATACAGTGCCTGCACTCGGAAGGCAGGGTGGGAATGTTGCAGTTCATTGGGTCATTTGAATTGTGATGTTTGCATACTTCTGCCAAGACAGTTATTGAACAAAATGATGGTGAATGCATTTCTTTATTTGGGTTACCACAGGAGGGCCCCGTTTTTACGGCAGGTTAGGTTCCAGGATACTGCTGTAAAGTGAATTTTTGGCCTTAATGTAGGGTGAGAGGTAAGTAGTATATATTGTAGGAAATCAGGAGATGAAACCAGCCTATGCTAGTTTCAAATTTATCTTCAGCAGCTTCCTTACCTCTCTCAGCCTTCATAGTATTGAAGAGAATTAGAGTCTTGGCCTGGATAATGGTTTGGCTTAAAGGCACGTTGTGACTACTTTAATCTTCAATCCACACCGCTAAAAGTTTTTTCCACATTAGCAATAAGGTTATCATGTTTTCTTATAAATTAGTGTTCACTGGTGTAGCACTTTAAATTTCCTGCAACACTTTCTCCTCAGAGTTTATTTAAAGTAAGAGGCTTATGATGTAATAACTTTAAAACAATTGAAACTTTGGAAAGCTTCCAGACATAATCAGGAGAGAGACAGAACTCACGGAGGATATAAAGCAACAGAGTGAACAGGTGGCACGCGGACACCGTAATAGCGAATTAGGATCCTTATACATAAATTAATTTTTGGGTGTAATTTGAAATGTTCACATTAGCAAACTGCCATAAAGCAAAGCATAATACAGCAGGGCCCTCCAGTACTTTGGTGGGAGATGGTTAGTGTGATAAAAAAAAAAGTGTTTTAGGATTAAAAACACAGTATAGATCACTTCCCTGCTTAATGTCAGCTTATTTAACACAGTCCTTTAACCCTTTCAGGGTCCACAGGCCATCTCAGAGACTTGTTCTCAGGGTCCCCCAAATTTCAAAAAAAAAAAATTATTTTTTCTTATGAAAAGATAGAGAATCTTTTCCCGATCATAATGACACCAAAAGTATGGAATTTGATGGAAAACTTACGGAATTATGCTCTCATGAAGTTAGCAGTCTCGACGATGTTTACGCATCTGCGATTTTACCCACTTTGAGCCCTATTTTCAGCCAATTTCAGTGTACTAGTCGACAAAAATCATATCTATTTCACTAGAGCTCCATTTTTTCTATCGAATGAGTACAAGAAACTACCCATTTACCGATTTCAACTATGCAATACAGTGGTCAGAATTTAGCAATTTTGCCAATTTCACACAAATTTCAAAAGATGCCTATTTCCAAATAGGGTCCAGAATAAACAAGAAAGACATTCCTGGCACTAAAATAACATTTCCTCTGTTCATTAGTCACGTCCTCATGCCCCTCTTACATTCTTTTGCTTTCCATTTTGAATTTTTATTCTCACAAAAACTAGAAGATTTACTGTTATGCAGACTACTGCATTAGTGTAGAAATGGTATAAATAATATCGGCACACTTGTGAAAGAATATTAGACTCACCAGTTGAAGTGTATTGGACGCTTAGCATGATTTGTTTACTTTTGAACTTTGGTAAAAATAGAACATTTCTGCTACTTTGAGCTCAATTTCAAGGTGCTTTTCATTGTAAAACCAGTCAAAATCATCTCAATTTCTGTAATATGTCTTCCATTCTATCAAATGAGACCAGGAAAACTAGAATACAACAATAAATACCATACGAAAATACAGTGCAAAGTTGCTGTTTTAATCCAAAAACACGGTCAAAGTTTTTTTTTCTCATTAAGCACTGTGTGCTGCAGGATTTTGTTTTATACTGTGCACAATGACCACATACACCCATTCTTTCATATGTAGGCTTACCAGCTTTCTCTCACTAGATTTGAATTATTATTATTATTATAATCAAGGGGGAAGCGCTAAACCCAGAGGATTATACAGCGCCTGGGGGGGGATGTGGAAGGCATTCAGGCTTAATTTGGGGAACTGGAGCACAGATCCAATTCCCTAAATCAAGAGCCCCTCACCAACATCAAAGAACCTTCCTTGAGGGGACTAGATTTGAAGGCACTAGAATTTATGAGTACGTACTAGTACGTCAAGGACCCTGGCACGTAAGCCGTACTAGTGTGGCCGAAACCCTGAAAGGGTTAAGGACAAACTATTCATTACATTACTGTTACTGTAGTTTTCATCTGCATGAAAATAAATGTCACTGGCTCTTGCCAGTCAAACTAATGTGACACGTTTAAATTGCTAAGATACAGCATAAACCTTAGTGCAGAGGTCATCACTCTGTTGTATTGAAATAGTACCGTAAGTGAAAAAAACAAGTCAAGCTTTGCAGCCATCATTCTATGTACATTTTAGATTTAGTCCTACATTTAAGACAACCAGAGTAAAAGTATTTTGCGGCTACAGTACTGTGGGTCCCTCTACAAGAGATGTAACTCCTAGTGTTAATCATCTTCCCACAACTGATTGCTCAGATGAGGAGGCACATGATCCCCCATTTATGTATTTTCACTCTCTGCCTCCTTCATTTCCTTTCTTCAGTAGTTGTGTTGGGTTGTCAAGTAACATGGAACTCCACCACTCATTCTTGAAGTACTCAAGCCAGCAAACAAACATTGTTAGTGCGAGTTCTACATGTACTTCTGTATGGCATTTTTTTTTTTTTTGTGTGTGTGTGTGGGGGGGGGGTTGGATGGGATAGGCTTAGTTTTGGGGTTCATATATTGTAATGTCTGTGTGCACAGTTGGTGTATATATGCCCTTTCATATTAATATGGGACAGTGTTAATAAGAAATGTATATTCAGTATTTTTTCCAGTTTCACTTCTCTGATTATGCAATAGTTTGAAGGGGAAATATCTTCCTTAACAAAAATCTACTTACCGTACATGTTTGTGGAGTGTATCAGTCATTAGGGGAGACCTGTGTCCAAGAAAGCATTATAGCTTAGGTATGAACATGTACAGGTGTTTAACATGGCCCTCCTTTTAATTATTATTTCCTATACAAACAGTTCTCAAGTTGAGAAACCAGGAACACATCTCATTTGTATGTTAAGGATTGCCCATATACAGTAGTATTCCTTTGAAATTATGTGGCCATATACAACAGTATGACCAGTTATAAAACTTGCAACTTTGTAAGAAGTCATAGAAGTAAGTCAAAAAGATCAGGTGAACCATGTTTAGTTATTAAATGCTTTGATATTTTAAATAAGACTTTTCACAATGTTAAATTTTCATGATCATAAATCTTAAGTTGTAGTTTCAGTAGTGTGAGCCATGGACACTTGGATCAGGCTGAACTCCACTACAGCAGGAAAGGACAAGATTTTCAGGTAACAAATAGATCTTATTGCAAGATTGAATTAAGAATTTTTGTATTTTATAAAAAGAAAGTAATTTACAGTGTGTACAGCAGGCATCATAAATAGTATGTACTATACCCATAAGTACTGGTACTCCTTTAGCAGACTGTTTGCTTGATAGATTCAAGAGCCACAACAAATTTTGTATGGAAAATTGTATTCCTTCCCATGCTGTTAAAGACATAAAGAATTAGCTAACTTATTGTGAGATTTTCATACTTTAATGACTGGCCTGGAAACTCCCTGGACTTAATACCATAGAAAACATTTGGAAACTTGTTAAGCATAAGCCTCATGGTATGGACATGTTTTTTAACCTCAAAATCTTTAGTGCCATTCAGTAGTGGGAAGATATTGATTTTTCTATCCTGCAAAAGTTAGCCTTATCAGGGCTTAGGAGACTTAAGGAGCACATCAAGAGGAACGGTAATCCTACAAAATGCTAGTTTAGGTGAGAAAGACATATACAGTACATGTATATTCCACTATTATATATTTAAAACAGTAGATTATGGTGAGCAGTCTCGTTTTCTGTGTGATCAGTTTGTGTGTGTACATATTTATGATGCCTACTGTATATTGCATTTTAGCATTCAATCTAGTTTTATGTCAGTGTCAAACAAAACTCGTTCGAGTGTTTGGAAATGAATGAATGAATTATTCTTCCCTATGCAAGGGAAATGTATTGAATATTTTGTTTATCAACACCAGCCATCTTCCACTGAACCAGGATGACCTGAAAAAATAGAAAGTTCTTTTTATATTTAGTGATTAATACAGGAGAAAGGGTTACTAGCCCCTTGCTCTCGGTATTTTAGCTGCCACTTATGGTACTCATGGCTGAGAGGAAGGATTCTTCTCCACTTCTACATGGAGATGAAGAGAAATAAATAAGAACAAGAGTTGTTAAGAAAACAGAAGAAAAATCAGATGTGTGTATACATGTATGTGTACATGCATGTGCAGAGTGACCTAGGTATAAGTAGAAGTAGCAAGGTGTACATGTTATCTTGTGTGTTTGAGACAAAGAAAAGACACCAGAATCCAAACATTGTGTAAAACAATTGCAGGTTTTCATTTCACTCATTTGGCAGAATGGTAGTACCTCCGTGGATGGTTATTAGTGGCTTTCTTTGTGCTTAACCATATTTTATTACATGTAAACTACACTAAGGTTGTTTATTAACATTTTTTAATACTATAATAAATGGTATTAACATAATTAAATTGTCTTTTCTTCTAGGCTAATTCAGTATTTAAGTCGCTTTGTATGGCACAACTTAGAGAGAAGGGAAAACCTCCGAGATGCAGTGGCTCGTCTCAAGATCTTGGAGAGTGCCTTTTCGTCTTTTAGAAAGTGTGAGTACAGCATTGTTAACAGGTTTTTGATCATACACCTTACATTGTAAATTCACTCAGATTGCGGTTAGTAAAAGTAGAGGATTTAATGACCAGATTTAATGACATGCTTTCTTGTGCTAGCATACAATGCCCAGCAACATCAACCTCCTCAGTACCCAAGACCAAACCTACTTTTTAAGTGTGTCTTTGTATATATTGCTTATCTAAACTTCAGTAAAGTATAGTTGCACATGCAGGTATGGGATGGATGAAAAGGTTTGAGTTTGGTGTATCTTTTGAATTGTGATGTCCATGCACTTCTAGAAAGACAGCTAGGGACTGAATGATTGTGAATGTATTTCCTTCTTGAGATGTTTCTTGTTGGCAAATGGTCGGTGTAAAAAAGTGAAGTAAAAATATCATATGATATCGCACTCCCAAAATTTTTGAGGCCTTTTTGTATTATTTATAGATTTACTACCATAAAAATTCTTTGCTAATCTTAATAAGTGGTAGTATAAACTTTTAACGTGTGTTATATGGAAAGGTTTTAATTTCACAAAAGGGGTTAACAAAATATGGACTACGTAGCTAGTTTGCACATTTGAATAGAAAGTTTGAGTAAGAATGATAGAAGTGTTTTGTAAAGTACAGTGGACCCCCGCTTAACGATCACCTCCAAATGCGACCAATTATGTAAGTGTATTTATGTAAGTGCGTTTGTACGTGTATGTTTAGGGGTCTGAAATGGACTAATCTACTTCACAATATTCCTTATGGGAAAAAATTCGGTCAGTACTGGCACCTGAACATACTACTGGAAAGAAAAAAGTTCGTTAACCGGGGGTCCACTGTATTTTAGTGAAATAAATGAGGAGGGGAGGAGAAATCTGAAATCAGGAGAGAATACAAGCTTAGTGTTGTATTTTGGATTATATTAGTAGGTTGGTAGACAGCAACCACCCAGGGAGGTACTACCGTCCTGCCAAGTGAGTGTAAAACGAAAGCCTGTGATTGTTTTACATGATGGTAGGATTGCTGATGTCTTTTGTCTGTCTCATAAATATGCAAGATTACAGGCATGTCTTGCTACTTCTACTTACACTTAGGTCACACTACACATACATGTACACATTTATTTATACACACTCATCTGAGTTTTCTTTGATTTTATCTTAATAGTTCTTGGTCTTATTAATTTTCCTTTTATATCCATGGGGAAGTGGAATAAGAATCTTTCCTCCGTAAGCCATGCGTGTTGTAAAAGTCAACTAAAATGCCGGGAACAATGGGCTAGTAACCCCTTTTCCTGTAAAGATTACTAAAAAGAATAAGAAGAAAATTGTCAAAGTGGGAAGTCTGAATGTGCGTGGATGTTGTGCAGATGATAAGAAAGAGATGATTGTGGATGTTATGAATGAGAAGAAGCTGGATGTCCTGGCTTTAAGTGAAACAAAGCTGAAGGGGGTGGGAGAGTTTCAGTGGAGAGGAATAAATGGGATTAGGTCAGGGGTTTCAAATAGAGTTAGAGCTAAAGAAGGAGTAGCAATAATGTTGAAGGATAAGCTATGGCAGGAAAAGAGGGACTATAAATGTATTAATTCAAGGATTATGTGGAGTAAAATAAAGATTGGATGTGAAAAGTGGGTTATAATAAGCGTGTATGCACCTGGGGAAGAGAGAAGTGTAGAGGAGAGAGAGAGATTTTGGGAAATGTTGAGTGAATGCGTGGGGAGTTTTGAATCAAGTGTGAGAGTAATGGTGGTTGGGGATTTCAATGCTAAAGTGGGTAAAAATGTTATGGAGGGAGTAGTAGGTAAATTTGGGGTGCCAGGGGTAAATGTAAATGGGGAGCCTTTAATTGAGCTATGTGTAGAAAGAAATTTGGTAATAAGTAATACATATTTTATGAAAAAGAGGATAAATAAATATACAAGGTATGATGTAGCACGTAATGAAAGTAGTTTATTAGATTATGTATTGGTGGATAAAAGGTTGATGGGTAGGCTCCAGGATGTACATGTTTATAGAGGGGCAACTGATATATCGGATCATTATTTAGTTGTAGCTACAGTTAGAGTAAGAGGAAGATGGGAAAAGAGGAAGGTGGCAACAACAAGTAAGAGGGAGGTGAAAGTGTATAAACTAAGGGAGGAGGAAGTTCGGGTGAGATATAAGCGACTATTGGCAGAAAGGTGGGCTAGTGCAAAGATGAGTAGTGGGGGGGTTGAAGAGGGTTGGAATAGTTTTAAAAATGCAGTATTAGAATGTGGGGCAGAAGTTTGTGGTTATAGGAGGGTGGGGGAAGGAACCAAGAGGAGTGATTGGTGGAATGATGAAGTAAAGGGTGTGATAAAAGAGAAAAAGGTAGCTTATGAGAGGTTTTTACAAAGCAGAAGTGTTATAAGAAGAGCAGAGTATATGGAGAGTAAAAGAAAGGTAAAGAGAGTGGTGAGAGAGCACAAAAGGAGAGCAGATGATAGAGTGGGAGAGGCACTGTCAAGAAATTTTAATGAAAATAAGAAAAAATTTTGGAGTGAGTTAAACAAGTTAAGAAAGCCTAGGGAAAATATGGATTTGTCAGTTAAAAACAGAGTAGGGGAGTTAGTAGATGGGGAGATGGAGGTATTAGGTAGATGGCGAGAATATTTTGAGGAACTTTTAAATGTTAAGGAAGAAACAGAGGCAGTAATTTCATGCACTGGTCAGGGAGGTATACCATCTTTTAGGAGTGAAGAAGAGCAGAATGTAAGTGTGGGGGAGGTACGTGAGGCATTACGTAAAATGAAAGGGGGTAAAGCAGCTGGAACTGATGAGATCATGACAGAAATGTTAAAAGCAGGGGGGGATATAGTGTTGGAGTGGTTGGTACTTTTGTTTAATAAATGTATGAAAGAGGGGAAGGTACCTAGGGATTGGCGGAGAGCATGTATAGTCCCTTTATATAAAGGGAAAGGGGACAAAAGAGACTGTAAAAATTATAGAGGAATAAGCTTACTGAGTATACCAGGAAAAGTGTACGGTAGGGTTATAATTGAAAGAATTAGAGGTAAGACAGAATGTAGGATTGCGGATGAGCAAGGAGGTTTCAGAGTGGGTAGGGGATGTGTAGATCAAGTGTTTACATTGAAGCATATATGTGAACAGTATTTAGATAAAGGTAGGGAAGTTTTTATTGCATTTATGGATTTAGAAAAGGCATATGATAGAGTGGATAGAGGAGCAATGTGGCAGATGTTGCAAGTATATGGAATAGGTGGTAAGTTATTAAATGCTGTAAAGAGTTTTTATGAGGATAGTGAGGCTCAGGTTAGGGTGTGTAGAAGAGAGGGAGACTACTTCCCGGTAAAAGTAGGTCTTAGACAGGGATGTGTAATGTCACCATGGTTGTTTAATATATTTATAGATAGGGTTGTAAAGGAAGTAAATGCTAGGGTGTTAGGGAGAGGGGTGGGATTAAATTTTGGGGAATCAAATTCAAAATGGGAATTGACACAGTTACTTTTTGCTGATGATACTGTGCTTATGGGAGATTCTAAAGAAAAATTGCAAAGGTTAGTGGATGAGTTTGGGAATGTGTGTAAAGGTAGAAAGTTGAAAGTGAACATAGAAAAGAGTAAGGTGATGAGGGTGTCAAATGATTTAGATAAAGAAAAATTGGATATCAAATTGGGGAAGAGGAGTATGGAAGAAGTGAATGTTTTCAGATACTTGGGAGTTGACGTGTCGGCGGATGGATTTATGAAGGATGAGGTTAATCATAGAATTGATGAGGGAAAAAAGGTGAGTGGTGCATTGAGGTATATGTGGAGTCAAAAAACGTTATCTATGGAGGCAAAGAAGGGAATGTATGAAAGTATAGTAGTACCAACACTCTTATATGGGTGTGAAGCTTGGGTGGTAAATGCAGCAGCGAGGAGACGGTTGGAGGCAGTGGAGATGTCCTGTTTAAGGGCAATGTGTGGTGTAAATATTATGCAGAAAATTCGGAGTGTGGAAATTAGGAGAAGGTGTGGAGTTAATAAAAGTATTAGTCAGAGGGCAGAAGAGGGGTTGTTGAGGTGGTTTGGTCATTTAGAGAGAATGGATCAAAGTAGAATGACATGGAAAGCATATAAATCTATAGGGGAAGGAAGGCGGGGTAGGGGTCGTCCTCGAAAGGGTTGGAGAGAGGGGGTAAAGGAAGTTTTGTGGGCAAGGGGCTTGGACTTCCAGCAAGCGTGCGTGAGCGTGTTAGATAGGAGTGAATGGAGACGAATGGTACTTGGGACCTGACGATCTGTTGGAGTGTGAGCAGGGTAATATTTAGTGAAGGGATTCAGGGAAACCGGTTATTTTCATATAGTCGGACTTGAGTCCTGGAAATGGGAAGTACAATGCCTGCACTTTAAAGGAGGGGTTTGGGATATTGGCAGTTTGGAGGGATATGTTGTGTATCTTTATATGTGTATGCTTCTAGACTGTTGTATTCTGAGCACCTCTGCAAAAACAGTGATAATGTGCGAGTGTGGTGAAAGTGTTGAATGATGATGAAAGTATTTTCTTTTTGGGGATTTTCTTTCTTTTTTTTTGGGTCACCCTGCCTCGGTGGGAAACGGCCGACTTGTTGAAAAAAAAAAAAAAAAAATTAGAACAAGATCCCCCATGCCTTGAAAGAGGAAACAGTGTTTATAAAAAAAGACAAAATAAAAGTAAAGCCAAAGGCTGATGCTTGTCTGTCTAGCAAATAATTCCCCTAAAGCTTTATGCTTGAAAGGCTGTGATGGTTGGAAAAATTTTTGTGTATCCTTGTTTTGATGCAGTAGATAAGCTGCCAGATGGTGAATTAATAATCTGCCTTTTATAGTCCTTGAACACACCAGCAATCTTCCACTGAGGTAGGGTGACTAACACCCTAAAAACTATAAAATGAAAAAAAAAAGAAAACATTCACCACCATTTGTTCAGAAATCACAGTTCAAATGATCTTCCAAATTGCCATAACCCTCCCTCTCATTCAGAATGCAGGCTCTGTACTGCCCACCTCTGGGATTCAAGTCCAACTAATCAGTCTTCTTGAATCCCTTCATAGTTTAAAAAATATTTTATTAAAAAAAGTTTCATGCTTGTTCCAAATATTGTTTTACAAATCATATATAATGAAAAAGTATTAACATTGTTTATTAGCATCAGTTCAGTGTTCATGCTTAAAGGAAAGCGCCATAGTTGATAAACTGGTACTAAGAAGTGGGCTTAATTTTGTATTTTGGTTTTAGGAGTTCTATCCTGTTACACTAAGAGAAGGTCACTGTTAAGTTTGAAATGCAATAATAAACAGGGAAGAGTCCCAGATTTGATGTCGTAAGTGCTCAGGCAAATTTGCAGTTAACCGTAGCATCCTCAGCAGCACAAAGAATTTTTCCCATACGTCAGGACAGAAAAATAAATTCTAATAGTAGCTGGGACATAGGGGTATGTTTCTGCAGGCATAGAGAAGAGGTGAATTAGAAAAACCAAGGATACTGTTTTTATCAGTTTTTGCAGTTACTAAACAATTGTTGTATTTTTGGGATGTCAAGAGTTTAGTTAATGTTGTTAGGTAAGACACATATGCAACAGTTGCATATATGTCTTATCTAACAACCTGTTGGTATTTTATACCATTTTGAAGTTTAGTAATAGTTTGCTGTCCAGTAATCATAGAGAACAGTACAGTATTCTCCTGTGCCCTGATACTGGTGAGAGGCTCTTAAGGAAATTGAACCTATCTTCTCCTCAGATCTAACCTGATTGCATTCCATTCCTCCAAGCATTGTGACTTACTGGTTTAGTGCTTCTCCCATGAATGTAACTAAGAAACATATAAACAAGAAAAGATCAATCTTATTACTATGTATTCTAAACTGCCTCCAGGTTAGGTACTATACTGATGGTTCAGTTTCATGAATGCAGGAGTTTGCCTCTAGGGTTGTTTAAGAGTTCAGTGATACACTTGTCACTTCTCATCTTTCCATCTCTCCACCCACTATGGAAACCAATTAGAGATATGTACTTTGATACATAAATAACAATTTGGTACCTTGTAACAGCTACAGGGCTGGAAGAATCTAGTGCTTGCTTCTGTTGGCCAGCAGATTGATTTGGTAGGATCAGCACAGCCTTCCATTTATTTCAGTCCTACCAAAGAAGTATACTGCCTCTCAGTGAGCTGCAGCTCCAGAAGTAGGCACAGTTTCCTGATGAGGGGAAATAGGGAGTTGCAGGTTTCCTCGTATTGCAATTACAAACAGGCCCCACTTATACAGCAGGTTATGTTCTGGGGTACTGCTGTAAAGTGAAAATTGCTCTAAAGTGAAACATAGCCTTTTTTTCACTTTCAAATGCATATGAAAGACTGATAACATGTTTACACTATCATACATTAAGTGAGCAGTAGAGCTAGGCCTAAAAAGTGAATATACGGTACACACATTACTTAGCTTAAAATATTTTTGTTCTTAGCTTATAGTGAGTGGTGAATATATTTATTATAGGAAGTCTGAATAAGTGAAGAATGGGTATAATTGAAAAACACTGCATT
Source organism: Cherax quadricarinatus (assembly GCF_038502225.1). Lineage (NCBI taxonomy): Eukaryota > Metazoa > Arthropoda > Malacostraca > Decapoda > Parastacidae > Cherax > Cherax quadricarinatus. The sequence continues at coordinate 57,884,178 of NC_091298.1, forward strand.
AATGAAATGCCATGAAGTGAAGTGCTGTAAAGTGGGGTCCTCCTGTACCTGAAAACAGCTCATAGTTTTCTCAGCTTTTACCTTAATGGTTCATGACAACATCAGAGGATGTACCTGTCAGTCTTGGAGAGGTGGTTCTCCATGGGTGGACTGTCATGTGCAGTGCTGTATTAAGTACTATTGAGGCCTCGGGACAAACAACTTGTGGGGCTCTCTGCCACTAAACCTCATTATCAGAGTATATACTTTTGTGTAGTTACATTTTTACTTCAAATATTCTCTGTATCACATTAATCTTTCCTGTGCAAAATTCTGATGACTTATTTATGCTGACTACTTTTCAACAGTGCTACGCCTTGGAAAAAGTCTTGAAACTCTACACGGAGCACTGCGCACTCGCCTTCTTCCAGATTTAGTCCTGCGAGTCACACTCACACTCTCTAGAATCTACCAGACCTTTTACCTACTAGTTGACCACATCATCTGGATTGGCCGAGTTGGGCTTTACGATATCAACAAAGCAAAATGGTCAGATTATTCCAATAAGTTTTGGCTGGGATCTATCATTCTAAATTTGATCAGGGATGTTTATGAAATTTTTCAGATTGCTCAAAAGCAGGTTCGTTGCCGAACTCCAGAGCCTTGCTTATACAAAACTTTCCCTATTATAAAAACTATGTATGATTGCATCCCAGCTACTAGACCAGTCGTAGCTTTTGCTGAGGGCCATAGAGATGTGTTTTGGGATAGTTTAAAGAATTTTTGTGATATATGGATTCCTTTAACTAGCCTCGGTCACACGAAACTGTCTCCTGGAATGGTAGGGCTCCTGGGAAGTGTGTCATCATTTGCTGGTCTGGTCACTGTCTTAGACCCATTATCAAAGTTAGCTCCTACGTAAAGCTGTGCATTGAAATTATAAGATTTAAGAATGGAATGAGGTGTTTTCATCATTTAACCCTTTCAGTATTGGTCCCGTTGTATCTCAGGTTCGAAGCAGTGTCGATCCCGTAGTATGATGCCATGAGCTCAGCTCACTCAAGTAAGCTGTGAGCAGTAAATTTGGGCCTAGATATGAGAGAAGGGGTCTATGTGGTAAGAGTGCACCATATAAAAAATAATCCTGCAGCATGCAGTGCATGAGAAAATAAAATGCAACTGTGTGTTTGGTTTAAAACAACGACTTTGCAGTGTATTTTTGTATGGTTGTATTCTCGGTCTCATTTGATAGAATGAAAGATATATTACAGAAATAGAGATGATTTTGATTAGTTTCAGGACTGAAAGTGGCTTGAAATTGAGCTCAAAATAACTGTAATGTTCGATTTTTGCCAATACATATTCCGGAGTGCACAGTACGCCTCCAGCTGGCCAGTCTAATATGTACGCATTTAGGAAAGCACTGATGTTATTTATACAGTAGTCTGTGTTATTGTAAATATATTACACTTGCTTTTTATTTTGAATGAATATTCCAAATGAGAAGCTAATGTAATACATATAAGAGTGACCTGGAGACATGAGGAAATGTTGATTTAGTGCTAGAAATTACTACATTGTTTATTCTGGACCCTGTTTTCAAATTCCAATTGTTGAATTTTGTGTGAAATTGTCCAAATTACCAATTCCTGATAACTGTATTGGATAGTTGAAACAGGTAAATGGGCAGTTTCTTGTACCCATTCAATAGAATAAAGGAATACTAGTGACATAACTGTAAGTTTGATTGACTGGAACAATGGAATTGACCAAAAATAGAGCATAAAGTGGACAAAATTACTGATGCATAAATATTGCTGAGACTGCTAACTTTGTAAGACCATAATTCCATATGTTTTCCATGAAGTTTTGTACTTTTGGTTTCATTACCTTCGGAAAAAGTTTCTCTTATCATTTCACAAGATAAAATAATTTATTTATTTTAAATTCTTCGACCCTGGGAGAAAGTTTGTGAACATGGGTCACGACACTGAAAGGGTTAAATATGGATACATTGTCTTTACAGTGGAACCTCAAAAATCGAACTTAATCCGTTCCAGGAGCTAGTTCTAAATTCGAAGCAATATTTCCCATAAGAAATAATGGAAATACAATTAATCTGTTCCAGAAACCCAAAAATATTCACACAAAAAATACATTTTATAGAGATTAATTACAGTTTTACATACAACAAATACTATAGTTTTTAATTATGTTATTTATTATCACACTGGCCAATTCCCACCAAGGCAGGGTGGCCTGAAAAAGAAAAACTTTCACCATCATTCACTCCATCACTGTCTTGCCAGAAGGGTGCTTTACACTACAGTTTTTAAACTGCAACATTAACACAACATTAATTATGTATAGCAATATACAGTGGACCCCCGCATAACGATGGCATCACATAGCGATTAATCCGCATACCGCTTGCTTTAATCGCAAAATTTTTTGCCGCGCATACCGATTAAAAACCCGCTCACCGATTTTCGTCCGAGACGCGTCCAATGTGCGCCCTCAGCCAGCCTCACATGTGCCGCCCGTGCCATTGTTTACCAGCCAGCCTCCGCGGTAACATCCAAGCATACACTCGGAATATTTCGTATTATTACAGTGTTTTCGGTGCTGTTTCTGGAAAATAAGTGACCATGGGCCCCAAGAAAGCTTCTAGTGCCAACCCTACACCAATAAGGGTGAGAATTACAATAGAAATGAAGAAAGAGATCATTGATAAGTATGAAAGTGGAGTGCGTATAGCCGACCTAGTCAAGCTGTACAAGAAACCCCAATCAACCATCGCTACTATTGTGGGCACCAGAAAGACAATCAAAGAAGCTGTTCTTGCCAAAGGTTTAACTGTGTTTTCGAAACAAAGATCGCAAGTGATGGAAGATGTTGAGAGACTCTTATTGGTGTGGATAAATGAAAAACAGCTAGCAGGAGATAGCGTCTCTCAAGCGATCATATGTGAAAAGGCTAGGAAGTTGCATGAGGATTTAATTAAAAAAATGCCTGCAACTAGTGATGATGTGAGTGAATTTAAGGCCAGCAAAGGTTGGTTTGAGAGATTTAAGAAGCGTAGTGGCATCCATAGTGTGATAAGGCATGGTGAGGCTGCCAGTTCGGACCACAAAGCGGCTGAAAAATATGTGCAGGAATTCAAGGAGTACATAGACAGTGAAGGACTGAAACCTGAACAAGTGTTTAATTGTGATGAAACAGGCCTGTTCTGGAAGAAAATGCCAAGCAGGACCTACATTACTCAGGAGGAAAAGGCACTCCCAGGACATAAGCCTATGAAAGACAGGCTTACTCTTCTCATGTGTGCCAATGCTACTGGTGATTGCAAAGTGAAGCCTTTATTAGTGTATCACTCTGAAACTCCCAGAGCGTTCAGGCAAAAGAATGTCCTCAAGGATAATTTGTGTGTGCTGTGGAGGGCAAACAGTAAGGCATGGGTCACTAGGGACTTTTTCTATAACTGGTTACACCATGCATTTGCCCCCAATGTGAAAGATTACCTAACTGAAAAGAAATTAGAACTTAAGTGCCTCCTGGTGTTAGACAATGCCCCTGGTCATCCTACAGACGTGGCAGAGCGACTTTATGGGGACATGAGCTTCATTAAGGTGAAGTTTTTGCCTCCTAATACCACTCCTCTCCTGCAGCCCATGGACCAGCAGGTTATTGCAAACTTCAAAAAACTGTACACAAAAGCTCTGTTTGAAAGGTGCTTTGTAGTGACCTCAGAAACTCAACTGACTCTAAGAGAGTTTTGGAGAGATCACTTTAATATCCTCAATTGTGTAAACCTTATAGGTAAGGCTTGGGAGGGAGTGACTAAGAAGACCTTGAACTCTGCTTGGAAGAAACTGTGGCCAGAATGTGTAGACAAAAGGGATTTTGAAGGGTTTGAGGCTAACCCTGAGATGATTATGCCACTTGAGGAATCCATTGTGGCATTGGGAAAGTCCTTGGGGTTGGAGGTTAGTGGGGAGGATGTGGAAGAGTTGGTGGAGGAGGACAATGAAGAACTAACCACTGATGAGCTGATAGATCAACTTCAAGAGCAAGAGGCCAGACCTGGGGAAACTGGTTCAGAGGAGGGGAGAGAGAAATTGAAGAAGTTGCCTACTACAAAGATTAAGGAAATCTGTGCAAAGTGGCTTGAATTGCAAACCTTCATGGATGAAAATCACCCTCACACAGCTATTGCAAGCCGTGCTGGTGATTATTACACTGACAATGTTGTGAAACACTTTAGGCAAGTCATAAAGGAACGAGAGGTACAGGCCACTATGGACAGATATCTTGTGCGAAAGAAGTCCAGTGACTCTGAAGCTGGCCCTAGTGGCATTAAAAGAAGAAGGGAAGTAACCCCAGAAAAGGACTTGCCACCTCAAGTCTTAATGGAAGGGGATTCCCCTTCTAAACACTAACACTCTCTCTCCCCTCCTCCCATCCCATCAATCATCACCAGATCTTCAATAAAAGTAAGTGTCATGTAAGTGTGCATGCCTTTTTCAGTTTGTGTGTATTAAAATTAACATTTCATGTGGTAAAAAAATTTTTTTTTCATACTTTTGGGTGTCTTGCACGGATTAATTTTATTTCCATTATTTCTTATGGGGAAAATTCATTCACATAACGATTATTTCGCATAACAATTACCCCTCTTGCACGGATTAAAATCGTTAACTGGGGGTCCACTGTATATATAAAATAACATTTTTACTTACCATTATTGAAGATTGGTGATGGCATCTGGAAGATAGGGAGGAGGAGAGAGGGAGTTGGGGTTAGTGTTTGGAAGGAGAATCCCCCCTCCATGAGGACTTCAGGTAAAGCCCTCTCTGGGGTTACTTCCCTTCTCTGTCTTTTAATGCCACTAGGACCAGCTTGAGAGTCACTGGACCCCTGTCTCACAAAATAACTGTCCACAGTTCTCTGTTTCTGGCGCCTCTTTAACATTTCCCTAAAATGGGACATGGTTCTGTCACTGAACTTCTTGCAAAGATGGCTTGTTTCAGCTTGCTCAGGGTGTTACTTCTGCACAAACATTTGGACATCATTCCACTTGGCACAAATCTCCTTAATCTTTGAAGAAGGCACCTCATCCACTCCCTATATTAACACCTTTTGCAACATCAGCTTCCTTTGACAGGATAGAACCGATGGTCGACTTGTTTTTCCCATAAATCCTGGCAGAAATAATCGTAAAATGCGTGAATGAGAGCGCAGGTTAGTGTTCACTCAAGCATAAACAAAGCTAGACTGCTCACGGTGCCTGCGGCAGACAGGTCCCGTACCCGGCGGTCCGAAAATAGGGGCGCATTTGATAATAGGGACACAGTTTGTCCGAAAAAATGGTCCTATTTTCGAAACGTTCGATATGTGATACGTTCGATTTTTGAGGTTCCACTGTATTAGATTTTTCCCCAAGTCATATTTTATGGGTTAATATTCCTGTAAATGAACTGGAATGTATTCTTTTTCTTTGCATCTAAACTAATTAACAGGCTAGCCTAACCTTGTTCAAGTTTACACGCTATAATAACATACATATAGCTTAACTGTACCTAATAGTATATCTATAGTCATTCTATCTTCAGTTAATACTATTGCCCATTGAAGAAATGTGTGTAATTCTGATAATATAATTTTTTTAGTATGAAAAAATTAATATAAGCTAGGCTTATTTGTCAATGACTTGTAAAATATAGGGTTAAGTCAGTAAGTTTTTGGTTAGTGTTATCTCATGTAGCTACCAAGGATACATTAGGAAATGATTGTGCTGAATAACTTACTATACCCTAGCAACTGTTTTTTTTTCACTCTTGGTGCAAAGAAGAGAATGCATGTAATCCCAGGATAGCACAGTGTCATCTTTTGGGGAGACTATGGGCTACACAGCCATTATTATATGGTAAGCCAGTTAGACTTCTGTGTTTTGTCTTGGTATCAGTGTCTTCCTAAGGTTTCACCTTGGCCAACGTTAGTTCCAAAATGACTTGTAGTGTGAAGAATAATAGTCAAGGAATCACACTAACCACCAATGAATATCTTATATGCTATGGTGAGGCTGCCAAGAAATTAGGTAAAATTGCTAGTCTATACCATCTTAAAAATGTAAGAAATTTATAGAAACTGTAGAGCATGCAAAAGCTGCCTCTACTGCTAGACTTACCTACACTCACAGTAAGCTCTTGGAGGATACAGCAAAGTTCTTTGTTTGGAGTGACCTCCAATCTCATGGTGACTATTCAGAAGGCCATGTGTTACAGGACTTAACAAGTAGGGAAAAATTTTTTTTCATCAGAAAAAATAGGCCAATTTTTCTTGGTCATATGATGACCTGCTCAGTGGATCTGTTGGTCATTTGACCTATGCCTTATGTTAGCTTTGTTGTCTACTCCATATAAAACTAAATTACATTGCACTGTAAGAAGTGTACTATAAAAAAAATGGTAAGGCAGGTGAGGTAGCAGTGTGGTTAATAATTTCAGTGCTAGTGATGAGTTTGAAAAATTTAAAATGCATAGCAACATTCACAATCATTCAGTGATGAGTCTGTGGGTGCTGATACAGAAACATGTATTGATCACTAGCACGCTCGGCTCACACACTGAGGTCCAGAGGATCGATCCCCCAGTAAAGCTCGAGAACAATAGGACATGTTTCCATTAGACACCTGCTGTCCCATTTAGTAAAATGGGTACTTTGGGATTAGTTGATTGATGTGGGTTGCATCCTGGGACAAAATTTACCTAATTTGCCCGAAATGCTGTGCATAACAAGGGGCTTTCTATATAATAGTATGTCATTGATGTCAGCTAGGCCTGTGTACCTTGTACATGTACTTTTAGAAATAGATATTATTACAGTGTTATATTTACATCCTTCAGTCAGTCATTCTCAGGTAAGAGCCTTGAGGAGATGGGAGGAAGTGGGGATAGCGGAGGGGTAGAGGAAGGATTAGAGCTTGGGCTAGACCCAGCCGCGGGACATTGTGTTGGCACATTCCAGGGCTTGGTCCTTTCTCCTGTTCGTAAGGTCTTTGCAGCTCAAGTTGTGGTCAGGGTTTGCTGACTGCTTAACCTGTGCTGTGGCGTGGTCATAAAGGAGGAGGTAGGGATCTGGGTTGGGGTAGTGGATTAAAGGCTCACCCTTGCAGAGGGCAGGGCAAGAAGTTTTGGTTGGGAGAGTAAATATATAGAAGAGGTGCAGAGAGTTGTGGGGCTGTTTGATAGACTGCCTCTTGCAACAACTTTTTCTAGCTTATTTTTATGGTACTTGTTAATTTTAATCAAGCAGCCCTGCAGCTTTCTCAGCACTTGCTTTCATATTGTATCATCAGTTATTCCCAAAATGGAGCAGAAAGTGATTGTGATTTAGCAGGTCTTGAAGGCAGCACTTGCCACTATTTCCCAAAGGCTTCTGAAGAGAGGTCATGTTTGGAGGTAGGACTGCTACCTTGATTTTAGGGTGTGCATCAGTGATGCATTCTTGTAGGTAAGAGCATTGTCTAAGCAAGATTTAACTCCAATTTTTCTGGCTTCAACATGTCTTCTCTGCATTGACAAAACAGTTCTTAAGAGGATTTTGTTGACCCAGCCTTCTTACCTATAGTTTCTTCCAAAATATTGGTAACTGCTTGTTGGTTTTCCTTCTAAGCACTGACATATTGAGGGAATAGTAGATTATAATTGGATTAATCAGTCTATCGAGGCACAGACAAGGGTCAACTCGTCTTTGGCTGCCTTGAAACCAGAAGCATATTATTTATTTTTGAATAGGGATTTTTTTTCCAAAAGAGCATCATCTTGTTGGCATTAGGACTAGTGCTTTCCTTCATCCATGATCTAGATTTTTTTGTATTCACAAAAATGTTCTGGAATGAGTTTCGGGGATCAACGCCCCCGTGGCCTGGCCTCATGGTGGATAAGGGTCTGATCAACCAGACTGTTACTGCTGGCCGCATGTAAACCGATGTACGAACCAGTCTGGCAGATCAGGTACTGACTTTAGGTGTCTGTCCAGCGCTTTCTTAAAGAAAGACAGGGGTCTATTGGTAATCCCACTTATGTATGCTGGGAGGGAGTTGAACAGTCTTGGGGCTCTGACACTTAGTCTCTTAGTGCCTCTGCTTTTCATTGGGGGAATGTTGCATCTTTTGCTTTCGTAGGGAGTGATTTTCATGTGTAGGTTTGGTACTAATCCCTCTAGGATTTTCAAAGTGTATATTATGTATCTTTCTCGTCTGCATTCCATATGGGTCATTCAGTGCTGAATGATCTTAAGTTGAAACTTTTGCACTTGCCAATTCTCACTCTACCCATCATTTGAACATGGTGTAGTCTGTCTCTCTTTAAATTCTTCAATCCACTCTTGAGCTAAAAGCATGACCACTGTTCTTTTAAGTTGTAATACAACAGCAGTGATTGTATATGTAATATAATTGGCCATCCAAAGGCAATTTCCTCTTTTAAAGCATTATCTTGGTCCCCACAGTCATGCATATTTAATATGCTCATAACCATCTTAGAGCTTAGTGGACTGCTGTTTGCATCACAAGCTGTTAACACCATAATGCCTTCAGACAACTAAAGCTGCCTCACTATGAGGCATTTTTGCTTCACTTTATCATGTGCTTAGGAACCACATTATTATTATAATCAAAAAGAAGTGCTAAGCGCTGCTTAGGAACCACAATATAGTGCTTTAGTAATATCCAAATAACATTAACAAGTGCAGGGTGGAGAAATGTGTTGGCAGCTCGGAACTGAAATATTGTACAGAAGAACCCAACATATAGGGCTCTGGTGGCCTGGTGGTTAACGCTCTCACTTCACACGGTGAGGGCCTGGGTTCGATTCCCAGCCAGAGTAGAAACATTGGACGTGTTTCTTTCCACCTGTTGTCTATGTTCCCCATCAGTAAAATGGGTACCTGGGTGTTAGTCGACTGGTGTGGGTCGCATCCTGGTCACAGACCGGGCCGCGGGGGCGTTGACCCCCGGAACTCTCTCCAGGTAAACTCCAGATATATAGTACACATTTTTCCACATTCTTATTGGCTTTCAATTTAGTCACTATTCATTATGTTTTTATACAACAGTTGCATAATGGAAGGGAGACCAGCAATATACTGTGTTGAGCACTAATATATATTTTATAAATGATATCCAAGTTTAAAGACATTTAAATTACTATTATTGACTAGAAAATAATTTGTCTAAAATGAATGAGGATTAGGATATTATAATCTTACCCCAGTACTGTGTATTGAGGTATACAAGTTTTGCACTTTATAACTAGTAATTTACAAATGAAGTTGGTGGGTGAGGCATAGGGGTCTTATAGCACCTGAGGAATGAGGTTCAATCCAAGCAACTGAAGGATAAGTCCAATTTCTTGGAATGAGGAACCCTTACCAGGATCAAGAAATTTCAGAATGGATTGATCCAGGAATTAGAACCATCATCTTTTTCTTGGATCAGACTCATTATCTTCCATTCTTACCTCTCATGAAAAGTGCTTTTATGTTGGTTAGGGGCTCTTGTTCCAAATCATTGGACGTATCCTCTGTTTGGGTTGAATCTAATTGCTTCCCATATGGGACTCATTGCTCTCCTGCAAAAGTTTAAGAACTCCCATTCTCAAAGGATTATATGACTCATGGGTTTAGAACTAAATATTTATAAGTTATATATATTTTTTAATTTGATAGTATTATACATTACCCATGTGGGTTTAGCACTTAGTTATGATAATATACATTACTTTCATGAAGAAGCTCCAAACCTGCAGAGTTCCCCCCATGAATGAAAGGCATTAAGATACTTTTATAAGATGAACAAGAGTGCCTGGTCAACTTTATCAGTGTCATTCCATGCTGTATGAAGGATCAAAATAAAAAATTTTTCTGTATAAACTTTTTACTGTAACAATTACATTTATTGCTGCGGGTGATCAAGCTTTAGACCACAGATCGACCATTTACCCAAACTACCTATGTACCGTATACCAGCAGAGATGATAATGTTGAACACTGACAAGCCCTCAACAGTTATAAATAACAAAAGCATATCCCTGAACAAGGTGTAGTTCACAACCTAGATGGATCATCTACATTATCACTGGAACATTTAATAAGATCATGGAGAAAATTATTATTCAAATTAATTTTTATGACACTGGGGTGAAGACTACATCACTATATGTGATATATAACTTGCCAATTTTTTTTTATGTCAAATGTGGTTTAAATCATGATAATAGTCTTCCCCAACCCTCCTGTACAAAAGTGTAGGGATACTATTTACCTTGTAGCTGATTTGAAGTGCAGTACTGCATTTCCTTTTAAATTATAATGCAATAACTGTTGTGCTCATTCTGTAATAGCAAGCTGCATCTCATGAACTTTTAATTTTGGCACTAATACAATTCAAGCACTGCTCTGAAGGATAAGAAATATATAACCAATTACACCCCTCGATATATATATATATATAATCTAACAAAGTATAATAGTTCAACAATGCCCTGTGGAAGAATCATGCAATATGCATTAGTGGGAGAATACACATTTTTTATTCATATATGAAAATATTTTTAATGTCAAGTACCATGTTATAAGTTTACAATAATCACCCGATTAAACCAAAGTAAAATGAGCACTATATTCGTAAATACTCTATTAATATATAATGCATGTGTAACAGTAAAAACTAAGTAGCAAATTATTTACTGTACACCCAGATATTACATAATTTACTTTTTGTTTTGAGATTTAACATTCATTATGTGCATACATACACTTCTTTGCCATTATTTGGTTATGCAAGCACATAAATAATTTTATCTACCCACTTAAAAAAAAATAATTAATTTGGTAATATGCTCTAAGATTATAATTTTTTCTATTCTGCTGTATTGTCTATGGAAATCAATCCAAAATATTTTGACTAAGATTATAGTATACCAAAAAAATGATGTAGCTTAATGAAATTTAGGTATTCACAAGTGCCACAATGTTGAACATGACCAAATTGAGCTGTCACTAAATGCCTGTATACTTTACAAACTGTACGAAACTCATTCTATAGTAGTCTAGTAACAATGCCTTTCATTTACATCTCTCCAAATGCTAAAGATAAATTTCATATAACAAAGCAAGTGCCAGGTGATACACAAATGGGCTTTGGTACATATAATGCATGTTCATATTTATAAGTACAGAATTGTACAGTACAGGTACACACATATAAAAATATCATTTGTATGAATGTAACAAATGGCAAAATTTCAAACACTAATGTTATATATGTAGAATTCTTTTATGCAACTTAATTACCTGTTTTTACCCATTAATTTTTTTTTTTTTTTTTTTACTATTTGTTTAGTCATGCGAGTACAAGCGAGTTTTCTGCACCAAGATGCCCAGTGTCTGAAATTCAGTTTTCAAAAGTTTGATCAATCTTGCAAAGAATTAAAGTACTGATGGATTTACCACCTTCATGAATATAATAGTAATGCTGAAAATTTAGTACTTTATACATTATTTTAATCCCTTCAAGGGAGGGTCCTTGATGCTGGTGAAGGGCTCTTGATCTAGGGAATTGGATCTGTACTCCAGTTCCCTGAATTCCTTCCATTCCCCCCCCCCCCAGGCGCTGTATAATCCTACAGGTTTAGCGCTCCCCCATGATTATAATAAATTTTTCTGGCCTTTATACACAAGTCCTACAACTCAACCATTGTTATTACATGTTTACCAGACAATTCATGAGCAAGCCGTATGCAACAGTTTGGTATTTTTATTGTTGAAACGTTTTGCCTATGTGGTAGTCTTCAACAGTCAAAGGAGAATGTATTGTAGACAGCCTACAATGCATTCTCTGTATTTGACTGAAAAAGCCTATCATGTAGGCAAAATGTTTCAACAATAGATATACCAAACTGTTGCACATGTCTTACTCATCAATTTGTTGGTATTTTACACCATTTTGAACATACACAGTTAATATTGTATTATATTCAAAACCTGTGCTGAACCTGAAAGGGTCATGCAGGAATAAATAAATTATATATATTACACATACATGCATGCCCTTGGTATCAAGGAAAAATTTACTTCATACTGTAACAGTGCTGTTTGAACCATGTGGGTTTAGCTCCTAATTTTTTTAAAATGCTGTACTATAATGATAATTTTTTAAATAAAAATGGAGTATGCTAAAAAATAAATTACAAAAACATGCAATAGTTAAAAATGATACCAATAAAATGGTCTTGAAAATGTAAATTGCTCTATAAATATTAAATAAAATATGTTTCAAGGTTAATTTTCCTTTTTATCAAATGTGAAATTCTATACACAGTTTTCTTTTTTTTTTCTAACCTTTGCTTAGTGTTATTAGTGGGTAAGCAGTAAACTGATAGAAGTCATATAGAGCCTGGGGAATGAGAGGTTATCAGATTTGAGCTGAGGGTAGCTCCAATTCCTTTACTCAAGAGGACTGCCTTGAAGGGAATATTCTTCCTGGTATTATCAGATTATAACTGTCCTACATGACTTGCTAAACACATTTATAATTTAGTATACATTATTACAATGTGTAGCACTCAAGAACCACGCGAGCAGCATCGGTAATAAAAAAAATTTAGTAGTGTGCTATCAAGTTTAACACTTTTTTTTTGGAGTAGAATACACATTTTATGTTATGGCATTAGAAGACTAGAATGCAAGTGTGGAAATAAAATGAGAACATCAAGCCTCTCAATGTTTTTTACAGTAAGACTAATAATAGATACAAAAAAAAATATAATGTAAATATTTGTCCTCACTCCCCAAAGAAAGAATGGGTTTGGTAGGTTATCATTCACATCTGTCAAAATATATCCTTCACATTGGTGAGGGGCTCTTGATATAGGGAATTGAATCTGTGCTCCAGTTCCCTGAATTGAGTCTGAATACCTTTCATTCATTCCCCCATGATTATAACAACAAGAATCACAGTTCCTATTTTTTCTCCTTAAACTATGGCAGACCCTTGATTTAACAGACTAATAGTGTGGGGCAGATGGGTGATTGTGATGGACAGATGAAATTTTTTGCTCTTATCATAATAAGGGATAATTCTGAAGCCACTGAACTTGGTCCATGGTTTCTGAATCAACTGACCAAGAGGATTTTGTCCCATATTTATAAAATTTATTAAATCAAAGGTTTACTTGATGGTAGTCTGACCTCATTTTTTTCACCATTTTTTGTTTACTAAACAGCAATTTAGTCCTTAAAGCAAGGCAATACAGTATTCAATTCTCTAAACATTCAGCACAGAACAATCTCCTTATCTTTCAATGTTGAAGATTGAGACACTTATGCAACATATGGGAATCTTTATTTAGGAAACCTTTTGCCACACAGTGACTTCATCAGTCCAGTACAAAGCAGAAAGGTGCAAGGAGAGGAGTAGTTTGAGGCAATCAGTCCCTCAGCCTGGAGTCAATGTGTTCAGTTCATCAATCCTGTAGAATGTACAAGATTGATGGACTGAACACATCGACTCCAGGCTGAGGGACTGATTACCTCAAACTCCTCTTCTCCTTACACCTTTCTGCTTTGTATTGGACTGATGAAGTCACTGTGTGGTGAAACGTTTCCTATATAAAGATTCCCATATGTTGCATAAGTGTCTCAATCTTCAACTTGTCGGTTTTCAAACCATTTATCACATCTTTCAATGTTACACACACGATAAAAATGCCAAAAAATTAAGGCAAAGAACTTTATATGGTCTTGCATTACCTAAATGTATGAAAAAACTAACCTCACTGGATAAGTTTAAAAAAGTTCATATAAAAGATAACCAGACTAGAACAGAAAAAATGCCATTTCATAAAAAAATGTAAAGAAATTAAATATTTTACAAAACAGTTCTTATACTGGTTAATGTGAATAAACATGCTTCCTGCAAGCTTTGAAATACAGATAATCAAATTCTTTTGTTATTACATAAAACACCCAGTGACAATGATCCAGAGGTTGCAATGCCAAGTGATAAACTATTAATATTCAATACCCATTAAGAAGAAGTTCCTTAATTCATTCAATATCAAACATTGCCACAGATAGTTCCTCTGGCTATATTCACATTAACAACTTTAGTTTTCCTGAAGTGACTTCTCTCATTTCTCCTCATCAACAATCACTATTAAATGCAGTGGACAATCATATGACTGAAAAAAAAAACATGGTAAAAATGGAGCTGCATTCTTCAGACCTCTGAGAGAGCTATAAAAAAAAAAATAGTTTTTCCTTACCTAACATTGTCAACAATGATGCTCTGTGAAATGACTGAACTCTAGGGAGGTTCAGGCAGTTGTTGTTCAGGATGCTCAGCATGTTGAGAGTGGAGAGGGTAGTTGTGGACCTATTCTTCATTCTTTTCACTGTAATACTGAGGATTACTCATTGCACAAGCCCTTATCTTTCCCTCATTGTCTCAAACTGACTGAATTGATTCTCTCCCCTCCAAGGAGGTCCCTTGGAGGGGAGAGAATCCTTGGTGAGGGGCTCTTGCTCTAGGGAATTGTATCTGTTCTCCATTCCCTGAATGCCTTGCATCCCCCCCCCCCACAGGCACTATAGTCCTATGGTTTTAACACTCCCCCATGATTATAATAATGATTAATTCTCTAATGCTAAACACTTGTGCCAGCTCCATATGTGCACTACCCTTCAGCATTTTGATTACTTTGTTTTTTGTAACATATATAGTTTCAGTATCTTTTATTATAATCAAAAGAAGTGCTAAACTACAAGGGTTATACAGCAGTTTCAGTATCACCTGCACTTCATTTGGAAGTCATGATGAATATCCACAGATGAGATGGGGCAATGAAGTGAAGAAAAAACCAAGCGATGTGGACTGAGCTAAAATTGTATGGTACACATCCAGATACACAGACCTGCACAGAAGGTTGGTTTGCTTATTACCCACCATCCTCCCCTGTAGCGGTAAGACAATGGAATTCTTAATGCATATTGGGGAGGTCTAAGGCCTGCCTACTGTGGTGCTCTTTAACTAAAATGCATGCAATTTTTTAACAGAAATGCTCATCACCAATGAAAAAGAATTCTGACCCCAAGCACATTACTGGAAACAAGTGTGTTTCTATTGGAAATGAAAACCTATATTTAAATCACATAACATTGAAAATGTGAATTATAATGATGCGACTTAAGGTTTTCGACTGTGACATCGGAAGGTGATCATCAATACCTGAAATGATACCGAGAAATATTCTGCACGTAGCACTGTTGAGGAGCAGAAAAAGCTAAATAAAACAATAAAATGATGATAAAGAGAAAGTATTTAGAAAATACAGATAATAGAAGGTACAGTAAACTGAACATTTACCATGTTAGAGCATGAAACAATAAGTGTATACAATATCACTTATGGTAGAGAGTCATGATTCATAATAATAATTTTTGTCAAAAATACAAGTTATTAAAATAGTTGTGAAAACTTAAAATTGTAAATGTTACATAAAACACATTCTTTAAAAAAAATATTGGGAATGTGTATTTATTTCCAGCAAATAATTTGGCAACAAGTTGTATGAAATTTTATATGTACAGAATCAATAAATTATTATACATACTTTCAAAGATTGAACACTAGCATCCACATTTTTACTGATGGTCATTATTCAATATCATAAGTCACATAACTAATATTTAACTCTTTCACTGTCGAGACCCCTGCTCACAAACTTGCTCTCAGTGTCGAAAAATTGATATAATATATACGTGTGTGTATATATATATATATATATATATATATATATATATATATATATATATATATATATATATATATATATATATATATATATATATATATATATATACATATACATGTATATATATACATATACATGTATATATATACACATATGTATATATATATATACATATACATGTATATATATATATATATATATATATATATATATATATATATATATACATATATATATATATATATACATATACATGTATATATATATATATATATATATATATATACATATACATATACATGTATATATATATATATATATATATATATATATATATACATATACATGTATATATATATATATATATATATATATATACATATACATATAAATGTATATATATATATATATAGATATACATGTATATATATATATATATATATATATACACATGTATATATATATATACATGTATATATATATATATATATATATATATATATATATATATATATATATATATATATATATATATATATATACTATATGTATGTGCATATGTATTATTGTAACCATGGACAAGTGGTATTGTGCAACAACAACACTGTGCTAGCCAAGGATTTGAACCCATGTTGTACTGGCCTGCCTCCTGGTAAGTGAGAACCACATGAGGGTTGGGTGGTCCTGTGGTTTAACCCGTAAACGGTCCAAACGTATATATACGTTTTTTCAACATTTGAAAGTACAGGAGGGCCCCGCTTTACGGCGTTCCGCTTTACGGCGTTCCGCTAATACGGACATTTCAAATTATGACCAAAACTCACTATACGGCTCCCCCCACCTGACTTTCTAATACGGTCACCGTGCCCCACCCTGTTTGTTTACATTCTCCATGAGCTCAGTAAGCACTAAGTCTCTCCATTTTGTCTGGAAACTCCAAAATTTCAAATGTTTTTAAAAGTTATTTCATATTTTATATATACTCTGATAATTATACTTATGTATACCTGTACCTAAATAAACTTACATACATCAAGTCATTTAAATGTCGTATATTATGTTAATATACACATTTTCATTAATCCATCCATGATATTTTTTTCAAAATTATATAATAAACACGATGCATAACATATAAATAAGATAAATACACCCCACAGTAGAATAAATAAACATAAATGTGAGATGTGAGCAGACGACTTCCACAAGTGACGCCATAATAACAATAGTCACCGAGTCTCATTAAATGTCGTATATTACGGTAATATACACATTTTCATTAATCCATCCATGATATTTTTTTCAAAATTATATAATAAACACGATGCATAACATATAAATAAGATAAATACACCCCACAGTAGAATAAATAAACATAAATGTGAGATGTGAGCAGACGACTTCCACAAGTGACGCCATAATAACAATAGTCACCGAGTCTCATTAAATGTCGTATATTACGGTAATATACACATTTTCATTAATCCATCCATGATATTTTTTTCAAAATTATATAATAAACACGATGCATAACATATAAATAAGATAAATACACCCCACAGTAGAATAAATAAACATAAATGTGAGCTGTGGTAGCAGACGACTTCCACAAGTGGTGATAATAACAATAGTCACCGAGTCTCATTAAATGTCATATATTACGGTAATATACACATTTTCATTAATCCAGCCATGATATTTTTTTCAAAATTATATAATAAACACGATACATAACATAAAAAGATGATAAATACACCCCACAATAGAATAAATAAACATAAATATAAGATGTGGGAGCCTGGTTTGTTTACTCTGTGCCTAGCCTGTCACCTCTCATGTACTCATTCTTTCTCTCTCTCATTTATTCGTTTTATCTCATTTACTTACTCCTGACCCTACATTAAGACTACAAATATTTTAAGGTAAGTAATGAGTGAACTGTATATACATTTTATCGCTCTGGGATGCTTAAATATCATAGAATAGTATGTGTGGGTGGGGTGGCCTGGTGAGGTAGCCTGGCTATTACAATACATACCACACTTGATTTCTTACAATAAATACTACTTGTCTCACCCTAGATTAAGACTATAAATATTTTAAGGTAAGTAATGAGTGCACTATGTGTGTATTGTACCTTTTTATTGTTTTTTGATGCCTGGTTCTATTGCTAACTTAATATATGTTAGTGTAAACTTGTTATCTAGTGTTTGTATGCATTTATAAGTGGAAAAAAAGGGTGTTCCACTTTACGGCGATTTCCGCTTTACGGCGGTAGCCTGGAACCTAACCTGCCGTATAAGTGGGGCCCTCCTGTATGTAAAAAAAGTAGATCTTCTTTTTGTTTTTTTTACATTTGAAAATGTGTAAAAAACTTTGATCTACTTTTTTTTTTTTGTTGTATTTGAAAATATGTAAAAAAAACGTAGATCTACTTTTGTAGCACTACACATGTGAACGTAGATCTGCTTGGACCATTTACAGGTTAAAGCATCATGTGGTTCTCGCTTACCAGGAGGCAGGCCAGTACAACATGGGTTCGAATCCTTGGCTAGCGCAGTGTTATTGCATACCACTCGTCCGTGGTTACAACAATATACAGTGGAACCTCAAATTTCAAACTTAATCCGTTCCAGGAGCTAGTTCTAAATTCGAAAAGTCTGAAATTCTAAGCAATATTTCCTATAAGAAATAATGGAAATACAATTACTCCATTCCAGAAACCCAAAAATATTCACAAAAAAAAAAAAAAAATTTTATAGAGATTAATTACAGTTTTACATACACACAACAAATGCTATAGTCTTTAATTATTAATTAATGTATAGTAATATAAAATAACATTTTTACTTATCTTTATTGAAGATTGGTGATGGCATCTGGAAGATAGGGAGGAGAGAGGGAGTTGGGGTTATTGTTTGGAAGGAGAATCCCCCTCCATGAGGACTTCCGGTATCAAAGCCCTCTCTGGGGTTGCTTCCTTTCTCTGTATTTTAATGCCACTAGGACCAGCTTGAGAGTCACTGGACCCCAGTCTCACAAAATAACTGTCTACAGTCCTCTGTTTCTGTCTCACAAAATAACTCCACAGTCGTCTGTTACTGTCTCACAAAATAACTGTCCACAGTCGTCTGTTTCTGTCTCACAAAACTGTCCACAGTCCTCTGTACATCCTGGCAAGCTCAACAAGTCTCACTCCAATCTCATACTTTTGTATTAGTTTCTTCTTCACATCTATGGTGTTTCTCACTTTCTTTACCACAGAGGTACTGCTAGCAAGTTTCTTTGGGCCCATGGCAGCTTATTTCACAGCCCCACAAGCACTAAACACAATTAAATAATCGTAAAATGTGTGAATGAGATCGCAGGTTAGTGTTCACTCAAGCATAAACAAAGCTAGACTGCTCACGGCGCCTGCGCGAGGACGCGGACAGAGCGGGCCAGCGGACAGGTCCCATACCCGGCGGTCCGAAAATAGGGGAGCTTTCAATAATAGGGACACAGTTTGTCCGAAAAAATGGTCTCATTTTCGAAACGTTCAATATGTGATACATTCGATTTTTGAGGTTCCACATACATATATATATATATAATATATATATATATATATATATATATTATATATATATATATTATATATATATATATTATATATATATATATATAATTATATATATATATATATTATATATATATATATATTATATATATATATATTATATATATATATATTATATATATATATATTATATATATATATTATATATATATATATTATATATATATATATATATATATATATATATTTATCTATATATATATATATATATATATATATATATATATATATATATATATATATATATATATATATATATATATATATACTTCTACTTACACTTAGGTCACACTACACATACATGTACACGTTTATTTATACACACTCATCTGAGTTTTCTTTGATTTTATCTTAATAGTTCTTGGTCTTATTACTTTTCCTTTTATATCCATGGGGAAGTGGAATAAGAATCTTTCCTCTGTAAGCCATGCGTGTTGTAAAAGTCAACTAAAATGCCGGGAACAATGGGCTAGTAACCCCTTTTCCTGTAAAGATTACTAAAAAGAATAAGAAGAAGAAAATTGTCAAAGTGGGAAGTCTGAATGTGCGTGGATGTTGTGCAAATGATAAGAAAGAGATGATTGTGGATGTTGTGCAAATGATAAGAAAGAGATGATTGTGGATGTTATGAATGAGAAGAAACTGGATGTCCTGGCTTTAAGTGAAACAAAGCTGAAGGAGGTGGGAGAGTTTCAATGGAGAGGAATAAATGGGATTAGGTCAGGGGTTTCAAATAGAGTTAGAGCTAAAGAAGGAGTAGCAATAATGTTGAAGGATAAGCTATGGCAGGAAAAGAGGGACTACAAATGCATAAATTCAAGGATTATGTGGAGTAAAATAAAGATTGGATGTGAAAAGTGGGTTATAGTAAGCGTGTATGCACTTGGAGAAGAAAGAGGTGTAGAGGAGAGAGAGAGATTCTGGGAAATGTTGAGTGAATGCGTGGGGAGTTTTGAATCAAGTGTGAGAGTAATGGTGGTTGGGGATTTCAATGCTAAAATGGGTAAAAATGTTATGGAGGGAGTAGTAGGTAAATTTGGGGTGCCAGGGGTAAATGTAAATGGGGAGCCTTTAATTGAGCTATGTGTAGAAAGAAATTTGGTAATAAGTAATACATATTTTATGAAAAAGAGGATAAATAAATATACAAGGTATGATGTAGCACGTAATGAAAGTAGTTTGTTAGATTATGTATTGGTGGATAAAAGGTTGATGGGTAGGCTCCAGGATGTACATGTTTATAGAGGGGCAACTGATATGTCAGATCATTATTTAGTTGTAGCTACAGTTAGAGTAAGAGGTAGATGGGAAAAGAGGAAGGTGGCAACAACAAGTAAGAGGGAGGTGAAAGTGTATAAACTAAGGGAGGAGGAAGTTTGGGCGAGATATAAGCGACTATTGGTAGAAAGGTGGGCTAGTGCAAAGATGAGTAGTGGGGGGGGGAGGGTTGAAGAGGGTTGGAATAGTTTTAAAAATGCAGTATTAGAATGTGGGGCAGAAGTTTGTGGTTATAGGAGGGTGGGGGCAGGAGGAAAGAGGAGTGATTGGTGGAATGATGAAGTAAAGGGTGTGATAAAAGAGAAAAAGGTAGCTTACGAGAGGTTTTTACAAAGCAGAAGTGTTATAAGAAGAGCAGACTATATGGAGAGTAAAAGAAAGGTGAAGAGAGTGGTGAGAGAGTGCAAAAGGAGAGCAGATGAAAGAGTGGGAGAGGCACTGTCAAGAAATTTTAATGAAAATAAGAAAAAATTTTGGAGTTAAACAAGTTAAGAAAGCCTAGGGAAAGTATGGATTTGTCCATTAAAAACAGAGTAGGGGAGTTAGTAGATGGGGAGAGGGAGGTATTAGGTAGATGGCGAGAATATTTTGAGGAACTTTTAAATGTTGAGGAAGAAAGGGAGGCGGTAATTTCATGCACTGGCCAGGGAGGTATACCATCTTTTAGGAGTGAAGAAGAGCAGAATGTAAGTGTGGTGGAGGTAAGTGAGGCATTACGTAGAATGAAAGGGGGTAAAGCAGCTGGAACTGATGGGATCATGACAGAAATGTTAAAAGCAGGGGGGGATATAGTGTTGGAGTGGTTGGTACTTTTGTTTAATAAATGTATAAAAGAGGGGAAGGTACCTAGGGATTGGCGGAGAGCATGTATAGTCCCTTTATATAAAGGGAAAGGGGACAAAAGAGATTGTAAAAATTATAGAGGAATAAGTTTACTGAGTATACCAGGAAAAGTATACGGTAGAGTTATAATTGAAAGAATTAGAGGTAAGACAGAATGTAGAATTGCGGATGAGCAAGGAGGCTTCAGAGTGGGTAGGGGATGTGTAGATCAAGTGTTTACATTGAAGCATATATGTGAACAGTATTTGGATAAAGGTAGGGAAGTTTTTATTGCATTTATGGATTTAGAAAAGGCATATGATAGAGTGGATAGAGGAGCAATGTGGCAGATGTTGCAAGTTTATGGAATAGGTGGTAAGTTACTAAATGCTGTAAAGAGCTTTTATGAGGATAGTGAGGCTCAGGTTAGGGTGTGTAGAAGAGAGGGAGAATACTTCCCGGTAAAAGTAGGTCTTAGACAGGGATGTGTAATGTCACCATGGTTGTTTAATATATTTATAGATGGGGTTGTAAAAGAAGTAAATGCTAGGGTGTTCGGGAGAGGGGTGGGATTAAATTATGGGGAATCAAATTCAAAATGGGAATTGACACAGTTACTTTTTGCTG